>NC_071285.1:26592711-26881682 GCF_943735745.2 Anopheles bellator | reverse complement strand
TTTCTGATGACACCAGAAAGGTGTAACATAAGCTCCTAAAACCTGGTGAAACAGTAAATTGAGACCACTATTGATAACAAATGATCAATCGACCAGAATGCCGTATCTACTAAACAGTCATGGAGGCGCCAGGTGCGGCTCAATGACCACTGAACCTGGCGCCTCCATGACCCACAAAGCAAAACTGGTTCGGGAGACAATGAAATCACTTGGATGGATGGGAGGGAAGTCGAAATCGGCTAATTGGTTTGCCTCAAAAATCGAAAAATGCTTTCGTTTGGGAATCCACGATTGAGCTGAGATATAGAAGTGTATATCTAGCGATGGTACATATTTTGAATAAAATAGAATTTTTCATTTCAATATAGTAAACGTTTGATTTATTTGAAAATTGTTCGATTCTCAAGGTATAAAAATCAATCGAAAAATCCATGAAACTCTTTCAGCTCAAATTTAATCTTTTCAGTCCCACCAGACCCAAAACAACTAACGTCCTTTTCCGGTTTTATTCAGCATGTTCAGACACGCGCGATCACCGTATTCGTAAAGCGTATTTTCACCGGCGTTGTGCGCATGTTTCCGTATGGCTTTATGAACTGTGCCAGAGTTCCCACGGTGGGGGCAGTGAAACGATCGAACGGGTAGCCCATGTTCCGGGCATCCGGATAGCGGCGATCGCGTAAACCACAGAAAGAGTGGGAATCGTTGCAGTTCACCGATCTACAAAAGGAAAGGGTGAAAGGGTTGCGGATTTTCAGCTTATCTAGTATCGAAGAAGGAAGGAAGAAGCCAGTGACCGTGGGCTATGGCTTATACTTACTCATCGAAGTCCTCAACGCGGTCCTGACTGTAGTCGGAAATCATGACGAAAAACTCATACTCTATACCACCTGGCCCTCCTTTGGGAAGCAGCAAATGGGAAGGCCAACCGCAGTTACAAAATTGTATCGCGTCGTTGCGAGTTAGAGCTGACGCGGCCACATTCGTAAAGGTTCGCTCGTAAGAAATAGTGACACTCGATTGATCGGAACGTCGGATGATCGTGTTGAGCCCTGCGTTCACTGCAAGCAGAATAATTAACCGTAACTGTAGACAGTGGTTCCATCGCCATGTTAGCTAGTCACTTACACGACACCGTAAACTTGTCCAATTCAATCATCAGACGCCGCTGGTCAGGGAACGCAATAGTGTTGCCCAGCTCGTCCGTCTTGGGACCCACGAAAATGCGTACGGTTCCTCGGCGCGTTGCGTTAGCTCGGTTCGTGGCCTTGATCTTGTAGGAAAACGGGGCATGCTGAAGATGGGTGAAGGTGGCGAACAAATTGCCAGCCGGACCAAAGTCGAGTCCTGTGCCCAGGTTTACTTGCGACCTTTGCCAGAAAGTGAGCAGAATGTTCGGCGGAGCGTTGGCTTTGTTTAGCTCAATAGCGAAGTCGTCGACGGACACGTCAGCGTACAGAAGCTGGATAAAAGTACAAGAAAATTGGCTCATTATGGACCGAACGAATCTCGTACGCCCATTATCTCGTCAGCACCTCCTTGCTGCCGTATGGGCTGAACCGCTGCTTGTGTGTCACGAAAATGTTATCGATGTGTTGATGCCAACGGTAAAACACCGGATCACGCATCGCGGTCGTATTATCGCCTACCACCCCGAACCCTTCCAGAAAAGAGTTGTCCGGATCGTGTATGTAGCCCAACATGTTGTGTCCGTTGTTGTGCAGGTCCCCGTAGTGCTGCGGATTGACCGACAACGTACTCGCTTCGACCATGTTTCCCAGCAAATCGATTCCAGCTTGGTTGTCCAACGGAACACGCTGACCGTTGGCCTGAAAGAACGGAACGGATCGTACTTTGCTGTGGCTCGTCCTGCGATGCTTCTCGGTTCTTACCGATTGAGCGAAACCACTGTTGATGGCTTCAAATATCCTGGCCGTCCAGGTTTCCATGTCCGCTATTGAAACCACGACGCCATCTTCAACGCGATTCAAGTCCTGCGCAGATAAGCTTAGTATCAAGCCGTAAGTCTCTGCTTAACGGTGTCCAGCATACTCACGCTAACAATTTCGTTCGGATGACGCGAAGGGTAAGACCTCCCATCAGAGCTGCGCGTAATCTTAGGAAAGTATCCCTCTGGGATCCGTTCTCGGAAGTTATTGAACGGCCGTACGCGCCCCAAACCGTTAGCGAACCGCTCGGCGGTGTAGCGAGCCATCGTCTGCTGGTGCATGTAGTAAAACAGCTCTCCTCGTCGATCCTTTCGCACGATACGATCTGGGCCACGCGCAGGGTAGACCAGGTGCCAGTGCCAATGGTGAAGGTTGACGCCGATATCTTCCCTCCAGTAGCCCAGCCGTTGCTCGTCGACCCGGTCGGAGGCCGTGAAATTCATCGGAATTTCCACCGCTCGCCTGCTGTCCTGGTCGACCAAGTTTCCTTCCTCCCGTAGCTGAGGCAACACCGTCGGACTCACGTACCGGTCGGGGAAGAGTTCCAGAAAGTTGGGAATCTCTACGCTCCGCGTATCGGGACGATGCATGAGGGCTACGGAGAGTGAATACTGGAACAGCGGGCCATTGACCCGATCGCGCGTATAGGCGGCCATAGCACTGAGCGTTTCCGGGTTCGCTTGGTTCAGGAACAGCTCGATAAGGCTCGCTGCCGCCTGCTGGTGCGTTGGCTGAAACACAGAAAACGCCCCCCGCCGACTGACCGGATCCGCGAATGCCAGGTTGGGTTCCGGCGTGATGTTCGACAAAGAAATTCGTGTCGGGGCGTTGGTGTTGTAACGGTTCTGCAACGTGGGTCCAAACGGACGATAGTGTTCGGTTAAGAAACTATCGGGCATATCGAAGTACACCTGACCGTTAGACTTGGGCACTATCGTTGGCTCATACGGTCGCTGTAGAAGCCCGCGAAATCGGACACCAATATCGTTCATTTTGCAACTTGTTCCAAATATGCTGGTTCTGCGCACGTCCCTTTACACTGCCAACGACTGAAGGGCCGCGCCGCGTGTACCCATTATATATGAAGTCACAGTTTAGGCTAACAATTGAGCGTGTTTATCAAATCGGGAGTCCACCACAAGACGAACGGACGGTTATCTCGGTTATGAACCGCCGAAACAGTTCCCAAGTGGCTCGCTGCTATTTGCCTCCCAACAGCATAGATGAACCTATTCTTTTCAACCCAAACGTTCACTGTTAGTGCATTCGTACATTCCGTTATCGACAGGCTTATCCATCTTCTTCCGCTTCCACGTTTGTTTATCTTCAGAAAGTCTTTAGTTTATTCTTACATAGACGCTCTGTTTTCCAAAATCCTTGCAGAAAAGTAGGTAACTTGAAATATCGCCCATTTACCGCCTGCGGCTCCGAGTAGAATTGTAACGCCGCATCGCATCGCATGATTGTGCTCGGCGCAATTATTATGGCCATACACCAACCATGGCTGCAAAATATGTAGTATCTCTTCCGAATGGGTGGAAAGTGGAAAGTGTGGTGACATAAGCATATTCGGAACTATGTTTCAACAAGCTGTTAACCGTTCCCAACCGATGCTGATATTGCTTGCCCAAAGTTCCGCCCAAAGACAGGTCGAAATTGAAAGACTTTTTGTTACATTTTATATCTTTATTTCTGCCATCGTTTTCGTTCGGCGTAGGTAAAGGGAAGAGACCGGCCGATAGCTAACGTCACTGGTGCTTCTGTATGGTTATAAAAACGGCCATATCATTGAAACGGCGTTGTGATCTATAAAGCACAGGTCGCCTTTGCTTCCTGTGGCGATTGTTTGTTCAAGTACTGGGCTAGTGAATATATTAAGTGAAAGATGTATAAATCAATAAACTTCCTATCCCTTGATGTGTTCCGAAGCTAACAAAAAAAGAGAAGAGAACCACCGACAAAGGGCACCAACGACTGAGTTTGGGGAATCTTTTCGCTTGGGATTTTGTTTTTCTTCAAGCTGTACAGCGCTAGACAGGGAAAGTTTACAAATTACTGGATATAATTGGTGTAATAGTGATTGAATTATCATGTCTAGTTTATTGGAGCACAAGTAAAGTTAACTAGCGGCCAAACTTCCTGTAGGGTTTGACAAAAATGAGTGTCAACAATAAGCTATCGCTCTACTGAACTAATATTGAACCAGGAAGGCCATAGACTGTGTTTGTACTTGAGAAATTAAAGTACAGCTTAATATTGAGTAACACACGCATTTTTACTGAAAAAATCTATACATCTATTAACTAATTGGGACTTGACGCAAATATGCTTCACTGCCAAGCATAAATTAGTCTTAACAAACTCTAATTAATCTTAATTAAAACTAAAACTTATATTGAATATTTAGTAGAATTCAAGAGTTGCGGGACGATTCGTGAAGGAATCAAAGTTAAATTGTTTCTCCCACAAAGCTAAGACTAGGTTCATTCCGGTAAGCATTCATTTGAATCTTTACAATATAGCATTCAGTGTTGTGAGACTAAACATCGAAAACGGCATACGAAAACCGATAAACAGGGTATTTGTTGACAAATATATCATTAAAATAATTTTACGTCTTTATGACCGTGAAATGATGAAGGAATGAAAGTTGGAAAAAAACTAATGGAATTGAATAGAATACTCTAATTAATCGGCATCAATATTTATGTTCCTGTGCCTTCCATGGAAGATCTGCGGTCGTTTGGGACCGTGCTAGTTTCCGTGCTGTGTCAATTTATTAACGAGCTAATTTGCTTAATCTATCTCGCTGCATAACTAGAATTAATTTTATTGTTTGGCAAAACGCAGTCGAGCAATGCTACAGCTTTCAGAATCCATAACGTTTTTCGCAAAACGCATTTTAACTTCGTAACGCATATGAGGCACCTAAAACACGCTTTCGGTTACATACAAACCACTAGGACAAAGAGTCAACACCAGCTCTTTAGTTAAGCGTAACGTACTGAATGAAGTCCGAAAACAGCTCCACCGAATCTCATAACGATAAATCATCATCCGGTTCCAGACAGCTGAAAATGTCGTTAAGCTGATCATCGCGACGTTTCGTTTTGGTAGCTGTTGTTGGGGCCTTGTGTTCCTTGCGTTTCTGAAACAGATGCAGAATATAGGCAACGGAAAGTTACTAAATGGTTGCTTACGAACACGAACAATTGAGACCACAAATAAAAGTCGGGACAAATAAACATTTGAAAAACGGAATCTATCATATTTGTTTCGACGGGTCCAAATGATCGCCTTTTCAATCATTGTTGTATACAGTAACTTTGAAATCGTCGAAAATGTCGCTAAATTATTGCTGAAGAATAAATAATGATGACGGATAGGTGTCTAGTCTAGAGTACACAAATATAGTAATATAGAGTATACCCAATACAAATAGCCGAAAGTCAATTATTACAAGACACAGTCCGATTCCCAAACCTGTGTTGACAAAAATTTCAGATAAAAATAAATCCGCTTCCCACAAAGATGGTAACATCACAACACAACCTCACCCAAATCTAAACCACGCGAGTAAATAAAAACGATTAAAATATTGTTTGAATCGATTGGGCGCGTGTGGATGTGAAGTATGGCAAATAGTTTTGCTCACGACTGACCGGAACATAACATACCATAGTGCAGCTAGAAATGTTGGGTCGATAACTGTCCGTGGCCATCAGTGATAACTAAACTATAATTGCATATAATTCAACTTCAATAGCGGATCGGATAATTATCGACTAAACATCCCACGCATGTTGCCCTTAAGAAATCGCTTCCCATGCCGTGTACTGTATTAAAATCACAAATAGCCGCTATGAGCTGAGTATCAGTTTTTGGAAACGGAGTTTTAAACTTTTTTGAAGAAAGTAGAACGATACTTACGATTACCATGGTAGAAGATGTTTTCGTTGTCGACTCAACATCCAGCTCCTCATTTCGACTAGGAACGGAACCATTTTCGTTTGCATTTTGCCTCAACTGCTCCAAAGTCCAGTAGTTTTTACCAAAGCTGTCGATATCGGTGTCGTCATCTTCGCAGTAGTTTTCATCCGGGTTGATCTCATCCAAGTTTAGTCCGTCGTCTTCTGCGTGTTCCTCTAGAACTGAGAAGGAACCAGAAAACAGTACCGTTTAAGTGGGAAGATCTTGCAAGCAGATTCAAACATACAATCACGTATGTTGTCCACATCTTCTTCCTCGCTGTCTTCAATGTCGGTATCGTCCCCCTCGGACTTGATGACGGAGAGAGGATGTCCCGCCTGAGCTTTCGACGCATATTGAACTTGTACACCGTTTTCATCTTCGTCAAGTATTTCCGTTTTAATCGTACTCAGCGTGTCCGAGTTACCCGGAGTAGCTGAAATCCGTTTCGGTCTATGTTCGACTGACACCACCAGCTGACCCTTCTGCCGCTTGGGCGTTTTCGGTGTCGTGGTGTCCTCCGGAAGCGCAATCGGAGCGTTGTGCCGCCGGAAGCGAATGATGATGTTTTTTCCGTCAATGACCTTATTGTGGTTGGCGTTGAACGCGTGGATGGCTTCCTCCACATTTGTGAAGCGAATGAAGGCGTACCGGGTGTGCTTAATACGCTGTGCATGGCCGATGTCGATGCGCTTGGCCTCAGGAAACATTTGCTTCATCGTGTGAACGGTAATCACGTTCGGTAGGTTGCCAATGAACAGTGTGTACGGATCGATGTCTTCTGGTTGCGCCTATGAACACGAAAAACAAACGACCAATTCAAAACAAGCTCAACCGTAACCGCAGATTGTGGTAGAACCCAAAACATTCCAAATCATGTGGACAAAATCAAGGTTATTGGAGTGCAGCCAAACAACTGCACTGCACACAATGTTGGGACAGTCCCAATGTGGTGTCTGATTTGTGGATGTTTCCTTCAATTGCCAGCAGCTTTGATGATTTCTAAACCGGGTACATAACACATGACATTATTTTGCCTTTTCCCCGGTGTGCATAATATTCCAATCACAATCAAGAAAGAAATAGTGCAATAGCGCACTCAGAGTACTTTTTCACGTGAACTGTGTGCGCGTCCGTGTGTCGATATTTTTTTTTAAAACCAGTTTGTTATCGTGGTCAATGATTTGATGTGCACAACGCTACGCTAAGAGCTGGGCTCAACCACACAAATGATGCCAAAAGTCGGCAGATGATGAAAAATAAAAAGGACACTCTAAGCATATCAAATGATAGTTTGAAGATACTACTGACGAAAACGGTTCAGCGTCTATCTTTGGAGTGTGCTGCTGGAATGCATCCATGCTGCTACAGGACTGCTAAACTCGAATGTTTAAAATTCACTGACATTCACTCGAATGTTTAAAATAATAAGCAAGCGATAATAATAAATAAGCTATATAGTAGATAGCACTTTGCTCTACGTCGCAGCACGACAACTAAATCGAAGGTATGAACCATGTGAGTGCCTCAATTTTAATGGACACGTGTAAGTTGACTTAAATACTGACCCACCCCCCGTGTCACGTATACAAAATAAATAAACAACAGGTAGTAAAACACGTGAAAAAACGTGAAAGTCCGTGGAATGTTGGCAATTAATCTAAAATGACGGCAAATGCCTAAAAGGTTGTATGAGAAATGTTTCATTCCGTTCAATCGCAATGCGGAAAACGTTAGATCTAACCGTGGCTGTAAAATTAAGTGCCACGTAAACATTTAGCTTAATGATGATGCAATATTTGAGTTTATGGTTGCCATTTCCATTACATGGCATTATAGGTTTATAGTTGATTTATTTTATGTACCATGTCTGTTTATGTTGTATCTTTAATTAAAATCGTCTATCTTAAAGTGAAAACACCAAAAAGGGATAGGAAAAAGATTTTCCTCATAATCTACGTACACGCTACCCACAAGCCATAAATATTAAGAAAATTGTCTTTTCCATAGAACCCCCACTTTCAACGTCATAATATAAATGTTTCTGTATTTATTACGGTGTAAAGTTCTTCGCCTCTTATAAAACACCTTATAAAAGATGAAAAATGTCATTATGTTCGTATTTGCAAAATAAATAGTTGTAGTCATAAATGTTAAAAACATCAAAGAATATTATCAAAATATTAATCGATATTTCAAAATAAGAAAAAAAATTAAAAATCATCAACAACTTTTAGAAACTTATAAAACAATCATTAACATTTACATGGCTGTATTGTAGGTAAAATTTTAAAATAAATTAATAGAAGTAAAACTGTGTTCGAAAATGTCTTCCTTCTTATCAAACAACTTTTTAAAGTTAGTCTTTTTCTATGCAGAAAGGGATTTCAGAATTCAGTATGTGACAACGTATTTTAGCCTAACTAACGTCTAGAATATTCATAAGTAAATTATAAAATAACACATATAACATTGTTTACATACTTAAGTTAAACTACAAAAATAGAGAAGAAATATGCATTTTCACACAATACGTATGCACTTTTACATTATATTACATTCTTTCATTGGTTCAAAGCATCCCATCTCTCGATTAGAATAATATAAGAATGGGTTATATAAATACATAATAAATAAATAATTTATAAATGCTATGCTGTTTCATAAAATATTGGAGGTCAGCAAAACGTGTAAACTCACCACTGGTTTTGGATCTGTGTTGCGTGTTTTCCTTTCAACTATTATATGGCCCGTTCCGAAAGGTATGTTTGAAATGTGCTTAATAACACAATCCACATCCGCGTCCGGTTTTAAGTGCACAACACAATACCTTCACGAAATGGGAACAAAAGGAAACAGAGATTGAATGCATTTTTATAGACAGCCGTCCATATCCACAATCAACACTTTAGATTCACTTTTCTGGAGCACGCGTGGCTAACACAAAATTATATTGTTTGCACAAAACTGACCTTGGCGCCGATTGCCGGTGAAATATAACGTTGTCAATACATGACGAAAAACCTTGAACAATTTCTTTGCTTAACTCCGGATCGGGAAAACGGAGCAGTAAGACGTGACTTTTTCGCGGTTGCCCGACAGCAGCATCCGTTTCCACCAGAATCGCTCTGCGGGCATCCTCGAAGCGCCAATTTTTATTCGGATGTTTGATGGGCGATGTTTGTACCGATTTTTCTGCCTGATTAGAAAAATCAAACGATCTATGGATTGGAGAGAAAACAGAGGCAATGCGTTAGTTCCCGTTCAGATTTGAGTGCATGTTGATTGTGTAGAAGCCGAAGTTGGATGACAGTAAAACAGATGCTTACATTCGGCTCTTACGGGACTTTGTGCCATGAAGAAGATTCAGCATCCGTCGGGGACAGTCCGACATTCTGCGTGAGCTCACTCCGGAACACCGTCTGTCAGCTACGCTGGTCCGCAGCGAAGTGCGAAAATCTCCGAAAATGGTACCACCTTCCTGCTCAGCCGGATGAGGGAGCATCCTTTCGCGGAAGTCAATAAAATCGAAGTCACAAGTCTCGAAGCCTGAATCCACCCTGAATCCTTCGCTCGTGTTGTTAAGAACTCCGCACAGCAGGGTTGACTGCGAACGATAACTCGAAGTACAACCACCTCCGGAAACGGCACGCCTCGGTGTATGATGGAACAGGGAATGCTGCCTCGATGCGCTGGCCATGCAAAATGGCGATTATTGGCACATTTTACAACACATAAATCAGAATTTTGGCAAGCTTTGCTGCTTTTCTGCTCCCCACACAACACAAACAACTTGCTTCTGCCTCCGTTTCTGATGCGCACCCTTTCACTGTTATCCTTGGGCCCGAAGAAGCTTTTAATAGCGTTATGTTCATCTCATACATATACAATTCCGGCGATGCTTCGGCAGCCATCGCACGAAAACTCTCTTCCGTCTCTTTTATACACGCAGCACTTATCGAACCACTTCAAAGGCTTTCCGTGCGACCACCATTCCAGATATGTGAGTGAGTGAGTGGATCGATTTAAACGCAACTATTATATTTTCCGTCACATCCTTGTGCTACAATTGTGTTAAGTAATTATTGAGAGCTTTCCACTAAAAGCTTCATTAGGGACGAAAACAGCGAACGATTCGACGCAGCTTTCAATCTAATTCGATCTAAAGTCAGTTGAGCTGTATAAAGTCGAACCAATTGAATATTAAGGGCTGCTTAGAAAATTGCAACGGTTTTGTCGGTTTCTTTCGTGCATTACTGCAGGAAACTGCAATTACTGCATTACCACTAATGCTGCAATTACTTTCTTTCTCCATTACGAGTAACGTTAGATTGATACTGAAATTGTCAGGTAAACAAAGGGGAAATAAACTAAATATATTCTTAATGGTAGTACCAAACGTATCGTCCGTCCCTCGTGAACGTTAGTTTTTATCTTGCAATACAATTTTCTACCTCAACTTATATCATGCACATCTTTCTTTGTTACAGAAGTCCTTAAAATTAAAACAGTGTAATAAAATTATGATCCGAATCATTCGCTAACGGTGCCGTCGATCACGTTCGTGCTGTTCGCGCCGTTTCGAGTGGCCCTCTCTTTCTCGGCTACGAGATCTTCGCTCACCACGATTGCGCTCCTTTCGATCGCGATCGCGCTCCCGTGTTCTTTCATGATCCCTATCTCTTTCCTTATAAAGATCTCTATCACGCTCACGATTGCGGTCGTGCTCACGGTCCCGGTCTCGAAACCGACCACCACGTTCGTTTCTTCGATCTCTGTCCCGCTCCCAGTCGCGATCCTGTTCCCTGCTGTCACGGTACATTTGATTATGTTCTCGATCCCGACGTAGTGCAACATTCTCACCCTCTCGATCGTATCGCGACGGTCGTGCATCTCGATCGCAGTGATCAGACATTACCCGTTTCATTTTCTCTTTGAAAATTTGCTCACTAAAACCACCGCCTCGGTCAAACCGATTGCCTTCTCGTTCGTCTTGTCCTCGCATGCCAGATGGAACACCAGCGCGTCCTGGTTTACCGCTACTGTTGCCACGATCCGGTTGCGTATCAGCGAAGGACACACCATTCTCGCGGGCGTACTGATCAAGTTTGGCATCGATCTGTTTCTGTATAGGTACCGGAATACGAGGAAACAGCGTCGAGAACCAATCTAGTTTAGTTAACCACTGTCTGATCATTTGTCCAATGGTCATGATCTGTAAACAGGAAAACACGAAAAGCAATCGTTTAAAAGCAAAAAGTTATGAAAAAGCACATTCCACTGCAGTAAACTGTCGAGACCACAATGTTCGTACCTGTCCTCCCCCGGCTTTAACATCGATTTCTTCCTCGTCCATCAGATACGGTTCGTACCAATCGAAAAGATCACCAGGTGGTTGCGTGTAACGTAAATACATAAAACCTGTAATATGCATTGTTTTATAATATGGTGCCGAACTATTATTAAATTATGAAAAACCTCACCTAATGCCCGTATGTATGGTGAATCACCATGACTCATAAGCCCATTCACCTGCTTTCGGGTGAGCCTTAAGGTATAGAGTTTATAAAGCAGGCAAAATGCGGTTGAAACTATTCCACCTGCTCCTACGCCGCGAACCTAAAATAGAGACAGAAACCAAATCAGCGAACCAAATGCATCACCATCATTCCTCGGCAGTCTTCATTCACAAGGATTTGCAACCAATACGTTACGGTTTTGCGCACTTTACACATTGAAACGCGTTACTTACACCCCCGCACATTCCTGTTTGTCCAGCTGTCTTGCGAGAGCCGCGCTCCCATGGCTCCAAATGCTTAACTTGGTAATATATTTCATCTACAACTTCGTGGTAAGTCTTAAGCTTAAACAAGGACACTGGAATGGAATGTAAAACAGGTTAGCCACCGAACAATTGTCCGCACATTGGTCAAGCTACCTTTGAAGTAACTCGATCCCTGAATGTTGGCCAGAATCAAAGCGTTCAGATTCATAGACGCATCATTTCCCCAAAGCGGTAAAGCGTTGTTCTGTTTTGCTGTTTTCCGCGGAGGACACGGGGCTTGCTGCTGATGCTGCTGTTGGTGACCCTGCAGTTCTTGATCTTCCTGATAGTATTGTTCTTGTTCCGAGTTATCGGCGTAGCAAACGGCTGCAAAAAGTACAAGTGAGAATTTGAGACATAAAATTTCAGGTAACTACTCATCGGGCGCAGACTTGGTCCTTGAGATCCGCGCGACGGTTTTACCATTGTTGTATTCCATGATTTTGGCGGCTATTAAAATACTTCACATCGAAATTATATTACCACGCCAAATTTTGCCAGTATACGTAAAGCGTTGAGAGTGCTTCAGTGATTTTACCATCTCAAGCCGGTTAGCCGCAACAGTGGAAGGTTGCCCAATGTCGCTCGCTTCTCTCTGGTCAAGCCAGAGTTTTAACCCCTACTGTTGCAAACCAAATGGGTGGGCTTTTTGAAACTAGTTCACTAGTGGTTTTTACTCAAACAGCAACACTGATTTCGAAAAGAGAAGCAGCCAAACTACTCCGCTATTTACTGCTTGATGTAAAAACAAATGTAAAATGTCTGGGCTTGATGAAAGACGCAAAGAATCTGAGGTTGGGAACTTATGTTGAGGACAGGATACGCCAACCACATACCGCTTGTGACGTCTGCTTTTGACATTTGATATTCCTAATACTAATTCTCCGATTTTCATACTAATTCTCCGATTTTCAATTAATTATTTTTGCCATTTACCCAGTATTTGATTAATTTGTTAAATTTGTTTATTATTATTCATAATATTTTATGTAATAAACAGTTAAAGCGTTAAAACAGACTTAATGTGTCGACATGTAAAGCAACTCACTAAGGTTTCACATTTAGCTTCCTACTGTTTACTGGTATTGAATGTTTCTTTTCACACAAAAACATGCAAAATACACCGTAAAACGTGGTATTTATTTTAATAACGAAAGTTTGAAAGAAGTTGGCTATTCTCGCTAATTTGCAGCCCGGCGAGCTATTTTCACGCACCTATCGGTCATGTATTGGGGAACTTCAGTTTTCGCCCTGGGGCGAAAACTGAATGCCGTCATTTGAAGCCTCTGTGGCCGCTATGAAAAAGACAGAATGCGTCGAAAATGTTGTGCCACAAATCGGCGTTGGTGCGAGCGAGAAACAATCCCCCAAAGGGAACATCATGAATGGAAAAAGAAAAAGAGAACTTAAGCAGAAAACGTAAAAGAGTATGGAACACTCGCTCATCATTCAGTGATGGCGGCGTTAAGTGAATACTTGTGAAATTTTTCTGTAAAATTTAATTGCTTGCTCGCAGGATACATATCGAGCATTGAAATCATTTTCTGTTTTTATTTAATTTCTTTTGCATTTCCACGTTGTTATTGGTGCGAGTCAGCAAGAAATGAATCCGAAGGGCGCGACTGGCTTCGAAACGAAATCGATTGAGGCTTTCAGCAGCAACAGTAAAAAGCACTGTTAGCTGAGACGGTTTCCGTTCTTGACAAAACGAAAATTTAGAGATAGTCAGTCAATAGTTATTTTTCGTTACATTGTCGTTCTGCCCGATCCAACACCCGATACGGATTCGATAACAGAGTTTACATAAATACCGAATCACAATCGGGCCGCCGTCGTTTATTTCTGGAATTCTTTCCTTTTGCCCCTACATCTAAATTTTGCGTGTGACAAAAAAAGTACCGGACTTCGCATCCGAAGCAATGTTTCGGCTTCCAGTATCAAAACTATCGTTTTCATGAAACTGGATGTGGCGGATGCTGTGTGAGCTCAAAGGAAGAGCAAGCAAACTGAAACAAGAAAGAAAATATCACGGCATTAAATGGTAATGCATGCCAGGAAACCGCAACGTTTGCTAAACGATGGGTAAATTTCTGTTTCATTTTTTTTATTCATCATTTCTCATCCTCCAATACGTTAGCCATCCTGCTGGGCTAGGCTATCTAGCCAATAATCGACGCTTTCCGGCTTGATCATGTAGTTGGCATTTACTATTGTTTTGTAAAGCTTGTCTGGGCGCACAAACCTTGTTCATAATGTCCACCAATGTCGTCGTTGCCTGCGCGAGATGAAACCAAAAAATCGATTTTGGTCATTTTTACTTGCCACCATGGCACGGCACTAGTTTGTGCCTATCGGCCTTTAGAATATAAACATTGTTTCCCACATTTCGGTTTTCCGGCATGATGTCAACTAGAAATAGGTTTTGTTCTTCGTGAAAATTAACTCTTGCTTAGGGCAGCAGCAGCCCGGCCAACCCATTGTCAAAACTAATGAACATTTGGTTTTCTTTTCTTTTCCTTTTTTCCTCAGGTATCATCAATCCCATCAATACCAGGTAATTTTGACCACAATATTTTCAGATGGGCTTCGTTCACAAAAATTACCATAATTGGTTTGGTGCTAAACATGCTAAGTGGAAAGGCCGTAACTGAGAGCCAGTTAAAATCGGTGTTAAAACAGATTGTAGCTTTAGCAATCGCTGGCGGCTAATACGGCTTTCTAAGTGAAGAACGTATTTGTGGCAATCAGGAAAAACAGTTAGCAGAAAAAAGAAACGATTTGCAAAAGAAAACTAGTTCGCGTCGACTGTTCGCCCTTGAAGCCTTTGGGGGCCTATCCCGGCCCCATTTGTGTACTTGAATATTTCTCCTAAGCCAACAGCAGTCAAGGCAATTTCGAAATTCAAACAAACAGGCAACTAACAACAATAAGCAAAAAGACCTTAGACAGTAAATATGTTCACAAAAATCTAAAAAGTATATCCCACTGGAGCAACATTGCCTTACTAATGCATTTATCGTACGAAACCGTCACCATTTATGAACAAGAGGAAACAATTATGTGTAATTGGGCATGTCTCATTTGTATTGACTTTCAGAATTCAAAATATAGTTCTTCCAAACGGGACTATGAACGGGAGGCTAGCTCTCGACCCGTCAGCTATGGCCGGGATCGGGATAACTCACCAGCAGGGGTATTGTTAAGCAATGGTAATTAAAAAACCAAATCATGTCGGAATATATCATATTATGAATATATTTATTCATACATACATTTTAACATATTAATTGCAGATTCGCCAAGAGATCGAGACAGGGAGCGAGATCGTGACCGCGAAAGAGACAGGGAAAGAGACCGCGATCGATACCCGTCTTCAGGTTACAACACCATGAGCAAACTACGCGAGAAAGAACGCAGTGATCGGGACTACAAAAAGGATAAATATTCAGGTTTGTGCAGCACTGACAATGCTTAGGGCTTGTAGTACATCGGTGCAAGCACGTTTGTTGATGGTTTCTGTAAAATTGCAGATTCTCTGCGGTCTCCCAAGCGAAGTCGTAGCGAGCGCGATTCTGATCACCGAACGATACACGATAGAAGGTTGAAACTTGCTACGCTGCTGGACAAGCGGGGTACGTCTGCCGATGATCGGGAACGTGATCGAGAACGCGAGAGAAGCGAACGAGACCGAGAACGTGACCGTGATCGAGACCGTCTGCGGGATCGCGAACGCGATCGAGCTGGTGGAGGTGGTGCTGGCACAACGTTGGGATTAGGAAGTGTCGTTGGCACTAGCGCTAGTAGTGGCAGTGTGTTAAGCGGCAGCTCGGCGGCAGTAATCGCCAATAATAGTCTGGTGTCTACTAACAGTGCTAGTGGTGGGGGCGGTGTAGCGAGTGCTGCTACCAATGCTTCTTCGACTACAAGCAGCAATCCAGCGGGGGCTGGCAACTCTTCCGGCAGTAGCATAGCTGGAAATAGCATCGACCGGGACCGCATGAATCGTGTGGGTGATTGGAGCGAACATGTTAGCTCGTCTGGCAAGAAGTATTATTACAATTGCAAAACGGAAGTGTCCCAATGGGAAAAACCACGCGAATGGATCGAAAAAGAAAGGTACTGCAGCAAGCACGAGTGGATTAGTTAACAAAAAATCTGAATGTCGCTTCGTTTGTTTTATAGTTCTCGAATGTTGGCGAAAGAACAGCACCGCGACTACCGCGACAAGGATCGTGATCGTGGAAGGGAACGGAATGAAAGGGAACGCGACGAACGCTATACATCTTCAGTCGTCCTTCGTGCGGCGGCATCTTCGTATGGAAAGCATTCCTGCAGCAGCAGCAGCAGCGGTGGAAAGAATAATTCCCGTATACGATGGCCAACACATGAATCTTCATCTTCCGCTCATCGGAGGCGCTTCGATGGGGAAAACCTGGATGCGGACAACAGTCCTGGTGATTCAACGCCAACCTCTGAAACCAATTATTCACACTCGAGCACGCCCACTATTGCCCAACAGCAACAGCAGCAGCAGCAAGGACATGCGCAAGCAACGATTAACGGTTCACTGGGAAATACTGGCAGTAGTAACATTGGATCCGGATTGAGTGGAAACTCTACGTCGGTCCAATCGAGCGCAACTGAAGGCACTGGTCACAGTGTGTCAAATCAAATGCCCCGGTTGTTATCAAGTTCGACTGCAAATCAAGTTGGGTCTTCTAGTAATGCACAGTTAGCATCATCAAACAATCAGAAAATGCAGCAATTACAACAGAACATAACACCATCGTCGAGTTCCTCTTCTTCGTCGTCTTCATCATCCGGCAATAGTATGCCGTCTCCGTCAATGCACCATGCCGTACATGGGCCTAGCGGTATCGGCGGACCATTATCAATTGGCACTCAACCAAATTCTACAGATGGAGGGATGCTCAATTCAAATGCACCCGGACCACCAATGTCGCTAGCGGTCAGTACAGGTCATATGTGAACATAGGTTCAATCCTTTCTCATTTTATCCTTTTTCTACCTTTAGCATCTTCCGCCCTCGATACATCCACAGCAACAACATTGCAACATTGCACAACATTCGCCACAACAACAGAACCAACTGCAGCACCAAACTCAGCAGATTAATCAATCTTCGATTCACTCAATACCTGCCGATGCTGCAGGGGTCAGTGTGCCTACGTCGTTGGCAGGTTTGCCGAAGATTCTTTCGCAAATCACCGGCATCAAATCGATAGAACACAATGACCTCAACCCACAAAAGGCGTTACAGACGATTAACAACGCACTTATGCAACAGCAAACCCGCCAGCTAAACACAAACGCAGTCCATGACATAGGAGGAAGCAATACGGCAATGGGAAGTTTAAGGTAAAAATATTACAGCATAACAACATGCTCTCCATCGTAGGCGCATGATTTGGCATTGCTTAACTGTTTTTAATTTCAGAGAACACTCATTAAACTCGCCCCTGCACAATGTGTCCAATCTGTCCCACCCAGCCCTTTCGTCGTCATTATCAGGCCTTCATTTGGGTCACAATATGCATAACATCACGATAAACAGTCACGTTGCCAGCCAGTCAAGTGCGATAAATAGTAGCGGAAGCACAGTGATAACTGCTGATGGGCCACCGACTCCAACACAGGAACTTGATTTAGCTCTGGGGGATCATAGAAAATGTGAGTAGGATGCCGCTTGGATACTGCAAGAACTTGGCGACAATGTATCATATTCTTAAACATTTTATTCACATTTTTGATGTATTCGTTTCAACTGCGTTTCCTGGTGCACAGTAGACAGCGGGCTGAGTAGCGGTGGCATAACGTCGACTACAACCAGCGCTGTGAGCAGCCTACAGAGCGTAATGGCATCGTCACAGTGTGGCCGATCTCAAGGACCGAATCTAACGCCTAGCTTAGCAAAATACTTTCGGGCCGATCTTATATCGCACATTACTGGATGGCCTTCGGAAATACTAGAAAAAACGGTGAGGACGATTGCTAGCAATGCTATCGGTTTTTGTTGGCAGTGCGGCTCAAAAATGTTACGTTATGTTACTGGTTTATCTGATTCATTTATTTTTACTGTTTGACAGATTCAAAAACTCTCGGAAGAGGCACATATTTTAGGTGATCTTCAATGCAGCAAAGTATCCGCTGAGTTAAAATGCGCTAGAAGTTTAGTTAGAATAACTGAAATAACTGCAACACTGCAGGAACAAAAGTGAGTACCCTGGTTGAACTTATTATTGTTTCACTATCTCTTTTATCTTTTACAGCGAAATTTGATTTTACTTTTCGACAACCACACAGTCACTCTTAATGATTTTCGAATCTGAATTAAAATTGAGTCTATAGATCGTCGTGACCCCGCTGATAGCTCAGTCGGTAACGCTCGTCGCTGTCAACGCAGCTGGCCTGGGTTCGATTCCCGGGACCGACTGTCACTCAACCGGCCATGATTTTGATTCCCGATAGCGGCGTGACAGAGGGGGGGTTGGCGCGGGGCTAACAACCCCCCTAGTGCAGGATAAGACCGCTCAGCGGTTATTCCCGTAGAAAGAAGATCATCGTGTACCAATTTTCAATGTTACATTGATCTGGCTTGTTGAAGCTAATGTGACGAAAGACACAATGAACATACTCCTCTAGAGTTTTTTTTTTTTCTGTGTGGTATTTTATACAAATCACGCCACTTTCAATCTTGCTGCATGCTGCTTTTACGCTATTTAGCGATAGCTCAAAGAACTCTCGATGTGCTGTGCTGAAACCATCATAAGCCTTACCGTGGATATTCATTTCATCATACTCACTTTAGATCTTTTTGTATTATAAAACGAATTTTGTTCAACTTCATTTCAACTTTCTATCTATCTATATCCGGCTACAACCGCCGAACGGTCTTCGCCTGCTTCGGGGAACATTTCCACCGCTAGCGGGGGAGAGCCTTCGTCCACAACAACGTCAGGATAGCGGCCGATATCACGTCCCGGTCGACGCAATCTATCCGTCTCACACTGGGCCTACCAGGCCCCATTTCATCTTGCAAGAGTATTTATTTCACAATTATTCAGAATTCAGAAGTTGTTTAGAAATCGAATTTTTAATTCCCCATTCATTGTCTCGGGAAGAATAGCAAAAAAACTCTCCATGAACCTGACGTTGGATTCCTATGTTTAAACTGCTAAAAGCAGCAGATAGGATTTTTTCTGGCCTTTTCGTACTACGTATTCGTGGTACTACGAGCAATATGTACAGTTGTGTTTCATATAAAAGGTATAGTTTTTTTTAAATATAGCGTTTTTATTACTTGACTAAGAACGGACCACCTTGCCGTTTTTACTAAACCTTATTTCATTTGTATTGGAGGCATTCTCTAGTGCCTGTTTCTTACTTTATAACGTGTTTTTCTCTTTTTAAGATCTCTGCTTTGACTGTGCTATCTAATTTAGAGTAATTATTGTAACGTGGACAATTAGTTGGTGTCATTGGCTAATGTTTATGTGTTTTGAGAAGTGCAAATCCACACAAAATTGTTCTGTTTCTTAGTAAATTAAGTTACAGGAAATAACCATGTATCTGTCATATTAAAAATGATTTTCAATAGAATTAAGATATATTTTACATGCCTCCGATGAGCGAATCCGTTTCAAAATACCTTTCTTTTGCTTTCGAGTCAAAATGCTTTTTAAATGTTGTTTCTTATACGGGACAACCTCCCAAAGCAACCTTCTCCGGCACTGCTCAATATGGTAAGCCCCGAGAAGCAGGAATGCAGTTGTTCTTCTCACTTTATTCCAATAATGTACTTATATAATACTGTAACTATTATACTTTTATCATGAATTATTTAACGTTTATAGTTACTGTACATTAGAGCTTGGTTTCTACAGCTGAGAGCAAGTTGCTTGTAGCTACAGACTGCTGCCAGTCTCTGCTTAAATTACTCGGCCTTATCGACCAGTCCGCAACGTCGCATACCGATCATTTTGGCACACTCTTGCAGCCACGATGCTTGGGCGTCGCGTCTTCAAGCGCCTGTCGCCATCGGACGACCCTGTCGGGTGCAGCTCCAAGGCAGCCGGTTGTGCCACGTATCTTGCGCCGTCTGCAATCCGCCGGATTCGCGACTGCGGATTGATCGCTCGATGCTGGTGGTTTGCCCCTCTGCCGATTCCTAAGTGTCGGTGGGCGAATAAGCAGCCCATGTTGCGCCCGTAGGCGCGCCTCCGATGACCGCAGTTTAAGAAAACTTAATAAATTACGTATCGAAAGTGAGGCTTATGATTTAAAGCTAAACTTTAAAAGTTATGTCTGCTTGGATGCAACATCATTCGATACGAAAAATCGTAGTGTTTGAAATATTTAAAATATAGATTGAATAAATTTTTTTTGCTAAACTATTTTTCTTGCAGGATAATGTATCTACGACAGCAAATTCGTAGGTTGGAAGAGTCCAAATCGGAAAATTCATTCATGTCGTCAGATGACCTATAGCGTTCATGTATCTATAGAGGACATGTTTATCATTGCATGGAACATTAGAGAGAGAGAAGAGCTGGAGATGTATGTTGAGAAGTTTATAATAAAAATTAAGAAAACGTATGGGAAAAATAAAAAAAAAAACTACAAACCATAACTACAATACATTGCTAACTAACGCATGAAAAAATAATGTTCTAGATAATAAAGAGAGTACAATATGGGATAATCTAGAAAAGTATAAGCAGATAACGATGAAGTGTGATACATATATGTATCAAAAAATAGTCGCGAAACAAATTTCTTACGTTTTTAGCAGGAGTTAGGAAAACGGATTTGCCACTTGCGTAAAAATTGGCAAAAAAACAAAGTACGGATAAATAAAAATATAAAATCTATACCTACGGTAAAAAAAACTATCAAGCAGAGTTTTTAGATGTATATTTCTGACGTCCAGCGACGAACCACTTCCTACAACAGTACATCGGATGACATTGAAAAAATTTACGTAAGCACCAAAGACACAGCAAAGCTGCGCATCCTTTTCTTACGGACATGATCTGAAGCGGATCAGTATGGGCCCGACGAGCCGTAGCTTGAGTTAGGCATTTCCAGGGAACTTCCCTTGTAGTTCCGAACCCGGAGCTGATACAAGTCAAAGTCGAGCGTCCAAGTGTGTGTAAATAGTACCGGCACTTCTCAGTTTTTTTAGTTTGGCATAACTTGAATTTCCTATTAGCAGGAGCATTTAGCAATCTGCTTAATCTGAAGCCGATGCACTTGCTTCCCATTCTTAGGTTTTTTTTTACATAAACATTTACTTATGGCTACATTAAGCGCACTGGGGCAATCAGTCCATATCTACGTTGGAGTTGTTTCTAGATGCGCTAATATCACACGACTTTTAGGGATCTTGAAACGCCAAGGGAAGCTTTTTCAAAACAGCAGTTCACCACATCACAATTGCCAATGCGAACTGAAAAAACAATTAGTATGGCTCCATACTTAACATCTTGCTTGTTTTGCAGCCGTCCTATCAGAGAACGCCCAACATTTTATTTCATTTTAGACTCATTACATAATTTTCATTCAGAGTGTTTCGTTCGATTCAAACTCATAGCATCACTACTTTTCGCCGGGATTGTACAGTGTCACATATCCTTTGAAGGTGCGAATGTTGTTTTCTGAAAAGACACGAATTATGTAACTTTTGCAACACCCTACTTTCGATATATGCTGTGCCAAACGTACCTTCACTTGACATCTTGTTCCCGGGCACCCAGCGACAATGGCTTTCGACCGAGCTCTTTTAGTGATACTTGTAGTTGCGATGGTGCTTCAACTTGCCGTAATTAATGGTGTAGAAAAATACCATGCCTCCGACAACTACTTGGAAGAACGGAGCGATTCCGGTCCGCTTCGGCTGCATGTACTTGTGTTGCCATCTCCAGAACGCACGGCTAAAAACTCCGGCCAATGCCCGTGGGTTCTTATCGCGACGTGCGAGCCATGCGCCCACTTCTCCAACTTTTACCTGGCCGAACGGGGTGTCGGGCTTGCCGTAGAAACGGGCCGGATCGTACGGGCCGTGAGTCTTCGGATTGTACTCTGCTGGATAATCTCCTATTGCCATGTTGAATTCAGAGCAATTCACCTTTGATGACTGCTTCTGTCGTAAGCGCTGTGTAAAGATGAAGGGAAGGGAGGGAGGGAAGGGAAGAAGAAGGGAGGGAGTGACATTTGCCAGCAATCGAACGTCAATTTGACTTTGACGTTCTGAAAGCATTGTCACTTTTGCCGTAAACCGTTAAAATCTTATTTTTACTGAGCCAAATCATTGTTTTGGCTTCATCAAATCATCACAATCCTTCTCTTCACAGAATAAATAAAACTGAGTAATTAAAAAATTAAATCAAGAACAGAATTGATTGAAATTTTAAAATTTAAATTATTTAAATTTGTTGGGCTCTTGAAGGACCTCTTTTCGCTATTGTTTTCTGAAACCCAGCCTAATGTCGGTCCTCCGGAGACCTTAATCTTTACAATCTTGGCAAATATGGGATCGGAATAGTAAATTTAAACCATCATTTTTATTGCATGCTTCGAAAAAAGCTTGTAGGTTTTGCCAACTACTTTCTAAGGTGGTACTCAGGAATCATTTGGAGGGGGTTTTGCTATAATCAGCAAGGAACCAGTATATCGTCAATAGAGCGATCTTCGCTGTTTATATAAGAGAAAAAACTGCAATGGTAGCAGAATGATACATTTTCCATCTTTTTTTACAATCGGACACTTTTAATAATTTGGTAACGAACCCGATATTCGCGTGTCCGATTCGCGCGAAAGGGACCCTAAAACCCTAAAACAGCGTGGTTGTCCCCGGATGAATTACTACTATTTGAATTGATTGATTGATTGATTGATTGATTGGGTTATTGATTGGAAACGGTTCATAAAAGTATAACATATTCACAACAAAAAGAATCGGTTGTGGGAAGACGGAACGACGGAAAATTAACACCGGAAACTTACAGTGTAAAAAACAAAAACTACGAGAAAACGGCACAAAATTACAAAAGGTACAAAAGTTAGGAATTGCAGCAATAAATAATCGAAACTGAACCAAACGAAGTGGTCATTTCACATGTAGTTCAGGCCTTTAACAACATATGCATCACCACACAATGACAACAGAGCAGTAACATATAGAAACAAACTTCAAGTAATTTAGAACAAGTTCCCAAAATCAATCTTGAACCAACCTCCTTGTTACAATAAAGAAAAATCACGAAGTTATGGTTGGCTACCATTGGTTCCATGGCTTTATTAATAAAACTTGTCCCGAAATTAATTCTCGCAGCAAACCACATGTGACTGATACAATCGTAATAAACCAAAAGTAATTAGAACAGGAAATAAGATGAAATAAAGCAATAAAGAAGTAGTAACTCCATTGTTAAGACCTAAATTAAGAGGATAACTTCGGTAAGTAGTGCTCTTTATGTGAAACTGTTATTATCCTAATTGTAGGAAATTTTATCAACGTGTGTGCTATAAATATCAACTTAACTGAGTCGTTATCTTCCTTTAGATACAGTGAAACTTCGAAAACTAACAACATTCTGATTGATTGAGCATTGCGTTGTGAAGACCTAATCGATACTGCCCTGTTAACAACCCATTATTTAACGAACTAAGTGACCACGAGTAGACATCTTCTGGTCGTTCTACATCGTTCTTCAGGGTTCTCAAGCAGTAAGAAAGTCCTCTTTACCGTTCATGGGTTTACAATCTCAATGCGCAGACGTTCAGACGTTTTGATTGCATCAAACAGGTCGCAGTTTTATCGAGCGTTGTTTTATCGGACTTCACTGTTTCATTGTTTTTCCATAATTCTATTAAAAAAAGAAAATTTCTAATTCGAAAATCGTCTTTCTCCACTGAAACAAAAATGCGCAAACAAGCCAAGAAGTGAAGTGAAGTTGGCGAAATTTATCCTGAAGCATTAAGAGAGTTGATTTCAAACCCAAACCATAAAAAAGCGACCACACGACCCAAGAAGTTTGTTCCGTTAGTAACGAAAAATGAACACGAGCGATAGTAATGGGCGCTGGCACCTGGGGTCAATTCGTTCAACGTGGATCTTCAAAGAAATTCCATCTCTCGCTCGATACCGACGAACTTCAGTTGCTCTGTTGGACCGTAACGATAATCGAAGAATAGTTCCTCGCCGGGTTGAATGGGCCGTTTAGCAAATATTCCAATGCGGTGGTCGCCGTTCACTACTAACACCTTGGCGTAGCAGTTGGGGTTGATGGAATGGTTGGCAAAACGAATTTTATTCCCCTTGCGTGTAGCGTCCACAACAAACTCTGTAAAAGGACAGTTGAAAAGTAAGATATTTTTAACCAATTTGCCACCTTTAGTTTCGCATTATTGTTTTACAACTCACCATTATTGAGATTGAAGAGAAAGCTGCACATATATTTATCATACACCTTGCCGCGGCGGTCCGCCTCATCCTGCGAAATTATTTCTCCACAATACTCAGAAATGAACTCATTTTTCTGTGCGCTTTCCTTCAAGAAAATTCCCCACCCAGCAACGTCCGATGGTGCCATGAGTAGATGTTTGTCTAGAGTAAATGATGGTAGGACATCTGAGATGATTGCTGTTTGGCTCGCAATTATTTTGAGTTAGAAACTTACGTAAAGCTCGCTGAACGCTCACGTTCTTGCACGTGATCTTGTTAACTTCGTAATGCTCTGCTCCGCACGTTTGACATAGATCCGGATCACATTCGCGTACAGCCAGATAACAGGGACACTGCTTAGTGTTGCACTGTGCCTTGCATCGGCATCCTGGAAATCGAATCTGGCAGTCACTACTGCAGTTGCAAAACTTTTCACAAAAACTCCCATAGCACGGACAATTGGTGTCACACTGGCCGGTGTGATCGCAGGGCGAATAATTGTACAAGTGATTCGCATTTGCTTCCTTACGCAGCTGGATCTTTCGACAGTGCATTGACCAAAGTCGTTGCTTCTTTTTCTTCTTTCTCGGTGGCGTACTATCCTTGTTCAACTCCACAGGCATGAAATCAGCAGCCTCCTGCTGGGCGAATTTGTAAACCTCCTGGCAAGTCTTCACGAGCATCGCTTCCGCAATTGCACAGAAGTTATGCAGATAGGTTTTTTGGAGCGTTCGAAAGAACGATTTGTCCGACCCATTCCACGGTTCGTGGCTGTTGTTAAACAACTCCAACACGCTAGTACCATTGGGAGATTTGGCAAAAGGAGTGTCCTTGCTATAGCGGCTGCTGTCGTTGCTATCTTCGGAACTTGCCTCGTTACCAGAATCCGGCAAGGACGATGTCTGCTTGTTACTATCGCCATCAGCTATTTTCTCCTTCATTTCATCCTAACAAAATAAAGTAAAGAACAAAAGAAAACGTTTCCGAACATATTACTTCAAACAGTTAGCGGATTTACAATCGTCTACTTAAATCCTGGGTATACGCGATAATACCCGACAATTTAACGTTTATTAAAGTAGATGCAACCTTACTTACCAGCAATAAATAACATGTGTCGCTGCAAGGTTTGCTCGGAGTTTTCAGTTCGGGCCAGCGGCGCCTTTGCAGGTTTGGACCCGAATGATTCACCTGTAAGCCTGTGCAAGCATCCATGGACCAATATTCAAGATTTGCATCGTTGGGCAGTATTAATGAGAAGAGAAGAAAAAACAGAAAGAGAAAGAAGGAGAAAAATGTTTAATGTCAATATTTGGTATCAGAGTATAAATGGTAAAACGAAATATAATAACGAGAACAGAAATATACCAACAATGGTGTAGAGTAAACTAACACAACCTCCAGAAATGTATGCAAAGTGAGTTGGATTAATTTTGAGTCTGTTGTCTGTACGATGTGTGTTGTAAGGTGAGTTATCTAATGTATCGTTGGAGAGATAAGCATATACCAGCTTAGTGTAAGTTTGGTCCCGTGAAGCTAAGGATGGCTTATGGACGTGAGGGTTGCGAGTGTTCGAAACAAACGAATTCAAACTGGCAAGTAATGAACAAACAACGAGAAAACGCACGGCCAATAAAACATACAGTACCCATACAATCCTCTCCATGAAAAAACGTTTATTTTAAATTAAGTTCCACAGGTAAAAAGAAAAAAAGAAACATATGTATTGTGAACAAAAATGGGCCTTTGTTCTGCTTTGCTTCAATGAAACAATGTTAAAATGACCAATAAACGACCCAGTTCGATCATGCCCACACAATGGTTATGTATGAATTTCTTTTACTTTTGTGACAAAGTTTCATATTAGCCATATATCGTTCATCGGATTCGCCGCGGAGCGTATGATCGTAGACTCTCCACTATACAACGGGCAACTTACGATTAGTTAGCTGACCAGCAGACGATGGAAGTCCTGCAGGCAGATCAGATAGTAGTGGTTGCAGTTGTGGATGGTTGATGATGGTTGTAGTAGCATTTTAGAAAAAAAAGTTGAGATTTGTCATTGCCATTTCCATGATTGAATGGCGGCCAGGATAAGAAAGGAGCACGGTTTTTTAGGGTTGTGTAAGTACAGAAAATTTATCATTTGGACAGAGAACGATACTGTAATATAAATACTACAAACATACTCAGTACTATATACTTTTAATATAGACATACATGTATCTTGGTTCTGGTTGGTACATTTTCGTACGTGAACCAATACATATATGAACATATATGTGTTGTTTTGTGGGCGGTGACTGTTCTAATTCCAAACTAAAGCAAAATAAATTCACAACATTGTTCAAATTAGATTCCAATGTTGCTGTGCGAGACACGCTGGGACATATTTTTATCAGCTTCGGTTTAATGATTCTCTAGAAAGTTTCGCTTCATTCAACAGCTGCAAGAAAGTGAATGCAATCCATACGAAGGTGGTGCCTTTATACTTACAACATATGCAATATATATGTCTTAGCATTGCAGATATGCAAGATATTGGTAAAGTACTATTTGCAATCAGAAAAGAATCAAAACCTTGACGGTTTCAAAGAAAATCAAACGATTTTATTTATGAGAAATATTCAAATATTATTCGACCGTCGTTTAAATCTTTTTCAACATGCGTGAAGTAAATTGAACAGGCGGCAAGCCAGCTTAAAAAATTGCCATTTTTTTAATTACTTGCCTTTCATTGACGGTTTTAAGTTACGATGCACCACTATGGCACAGTTTCATTTGGACATTGAACGCCAACCCCGGCATTTGTGGCTCGTAGTGTGCTTATACATACAAACATATATAAGAACACTCCATATATTTTATCATTCGTGTGCGAAATGAAGTAAGCATAGGATGGTTGGTACTCACGGTGAAGAAAGCAGTCATACTTAAAACAGCGACGGCAGAACAAAGTGTGGTAAGAGTGTAGCGTTTGTTCACGCGAAACTGATTCAGCACGGGCACCATCGATGTTTGGTGTACACTCTGGCGGTCGCTCAGGGTCGACCCGTTCCGTCAGCTCGATATACTTATCCCTCATTTCCTCAGGAGTACCGCGTTCCGGAAACTGGGAGCTTATAGCCTGAAAAACGATCGGTGCTGGGAACGGCTTTACATCCAACGGTTCCTTGATCAACTCTTCGTCCGGGCTTGTGACTTTATCGTTCGCTGTCTTGCTTTCTTCATCAGCACCCTCTCCGGACTCGAGCTTTTTCACAGCGCTTCTTGAACTGACTTTAATGTTGATGTCTTCAACCTTGACGACACAAGACGCTTTGTCATTTGCCGAAGATGATCGTAAACCAGTTTTACCATCGCATGGACTGTCTCCGTTGCGGACTTCTTTTTCCGAGTAGTTCATTAGTGCATGAACCAACTCAATGAAAATAGAATCATCTAGGAAGCTGCCTTCCTTATCTCCATGCACTTTTCCGTCGTAGTTTTTTATCAGTTCTTCTATGAAGGAACCATCTTTATCGAGCACTTCGTCACCCATGTAAGGTATGTTGTGCAGAACGGTTTCGTCTTCGACCATGAAATTCTGGTGTGTCGGAGCCCAGGTATACATGGTCGGTATCGGTGTAACAGCATTAATGACACGTATCGGTGCGGACTGATGGTTCCCTTCATGATCTGTAATTTCGGCCTGTTTCATACATTTCACATGAGGCAATTGATTCATGTCGCACTGTACCCAAGCCGCATTCGTCATAAGCCAGTTGTCGTTTTCCCTCATCAGCATGTCCAGCAACTTCTGACTGCAAGTACAGCGCTATTGTTTGATTTACCTAAACGCGAGAATGTGTTCTTACTCACCGGTTTCGGTTCCACGCTGATCGCACGTCGTCCACCTTTTTGTGGCGCTTGCTTTGGCGTATTTTCATATACTCCGCCTTTACGCGCTTCTTCCATTCCAGAGAAACCTTGTTTTTAAGCATGGCGAGAGCTTTTTCCCTTTCCAAGATTCGATGCGCTTGCTCACGGGGTTTCAACGTTGCTTGGTATTGCCCAAGTACGTTCTAGTACAGCAGAAAAACGGTTGTAAAAGGCTTCGCTCGTCACTCAGCGACAAGTTTTCACATAACACCAACAATTTGTGTAAAACGCACTGTTTTAATGAAGATTTTCCGTCACTAACCAAGCGTCGCTTTGGTTCAACCAACCCGCTCAATAGCGATCTGACAATTGTGCTTCAAAACGACGACCACAAAGGTGGCATTTACACCGACCGGCGTGATTATACCGTCACCGCTCGCAACACCAACTCGTCGATTGTTGATAAATTAAAAATATTATTGAACATTTTCATAACGTAATATTGTAACATAATTAGGTTTATTGGGCAATATTTTCTTTCAATGACATGAAATTTCCTGTATAAAAAATGAAGGTTTTAGTGAGTAGGCATTTAAAACTTCGGTAACGAAAGTTTTGGTTGCCTGGGAAAATCGGGTGATTTTCAGCATCATTAGGTAAAAGATTACATTTTTTATAGTTATTTCGAATTCTAAACATCGAAAATAATCATTCGCAGAGTATCGATAACAGAAAACATGGTCGCGTGAACTTTCGCTTGTCCTAGGCGTTACGCGTTTTCGCGGTGTGATTTTTTTCAAGAGTTCATGACGGGTAGGAAAAAATGGAAAAATTCATATCATATTGAATAAAATAGTATTAAAAAAAAGCAAATTTTATATTGGCTGTTCCGTCCAATGTAGCAACCTTGAACCTAGCGAAATCCGATATTGGGCATTTTACGTAAACAAAGATAAACTGAGTTTATAAGTTCGCCTCCCGAAAACTAAAAAGAAACAAACCGAGTAATCGTGTCGCAGTTTCCCCAGCGATTCGCTGGCCATCTACATACAGAACATCATATCGTTATTGAGAAAATTGAATTAAATTAAGATGAGTAACGTTCGAGGTTGAAATGAGTAGATCAAAATGTATAAATTAGCTTCGACTTCTACATACAATCGACTTTCACTTATTTATCGCCAGTGTTAAAGAGAGTTATTTAAAACTAGTTTTGCTAGTTTCTCCGCATTCGGTTCCTGTATTCGGCGACTTCGTTAAGGTAGCATCATCATGGGACCGAACTGAATAACCTTCAATGGGTGGTCATCAATGAACCATATTAACTGGCCATTCTTCCGCTGACCGACGACGTATTTAGCGTTGCTTCGCGAACAGAATTCTCCGATTAATCCCAATGGCGTATGCCGTGTACCTATGTAGCTTAACACTAGGTTCGCCCCGTTGCCAAATCAGAAACCTTTCGGTTTAACGGTTTCGTCCCAGCAGGTGAAACAGTGGATCTCGTGACCTTAACCTGTTGGAAATAATTACATAACCTAATTAACGGTGTTATTCGTTGCAACTTGTTACTTGTGAAGCCACACATACCCTTGACTGGTTGCCATACAATGGCCTCAACGGACTGTGCCGTTCCGTACTAACGATGCTACGACGAACGCCAGCTACCCATGCGAAAGGTAAATTTAACTACTTCAGGGTATGAAGCATTATTTCTCATGTCCAGAAACACATACAGCTCCTCCGTAATGGTTGTATCATAATTTTGAACTTGGTGCCTTTTTGGATTTGTTTATCGTTCTTCATAGTGCGCGCATTGAATATATGTACCTTCGCTAGACTGTGTGATGTGTTATTGTTCGCGGAAGATACGCAGATGATCGCTATTGCTTTTGGTCAGTATTGTTACGCTCGTTGATGTTGAGGATTTCGTTGTTGATTTTCACTTCAAAGATGAAAGAAATTTCACCTCCAAGCGCGATTAACACCATGTTCAAGCGCTACTGCTGTCGGAAAAGTCACCCTCGTCCTCAATCGTTTCAGCATCCGAGTATTTCGGTTTGACTGGTTGTGGAGTTTCGCCAGCACCGGTATTATCCACGTTCTCACGCTTATGACGAACCGAAATGTTTTTAAGAGACAGATTTTGCCGTACGAGAAAGTTTTGTAACCAACCGGGACTAGCGGAAAAATTGCTGATGTTTAATCTTCGAGCAATCTTCCACGCGTTTTCCTGTATCACTAAACCATTCAAAGGCATGTTATTATTGAGCGCTTCTGTAACAAAAGATGCCACAGCCGCTTCTAGTTTCGGATAAGGTACGCTTCTTGTTCTATAAACGTTCGTTTTCACCCTATTTGGTGTCTTTGCTTGCAAAAGCCACCGTTCCTTGTTTCTGTAAACAGCGAACACTGTTTTGTAGGGAACATCAAGTTCCGCTGAAACCGTCCTTGTGCTTTTTCCCGAGTCCATTTCTTCAATTATCAACAATTTCTGTCGTAGCGATAAACTTCGACGATGCATTTTGGTTTTATTTGGTTCAAGCGTTAATGTTTCCATACTGAAATAACTAAAATCGCTTATATTTTGTACAACACCACTTTCGAAGCGAAGCAACGTGTTAAATCGGCTTTCCTCGCAGCTTGGAATCGATGGGTTTTTGACGTCTAGTTTGACATTGGTTTTTTTTTTCGAACAACACACTGCTTATCGAAGGCGCAGAACGTGTGCCTGTTCTTATTTTTCATGTTCGAATTCGGACAATCCAATCCAAAAACAATACAAACTTATCCAATCTAGTAATTTATTTATGGTGTGGAAACTAGTTAGCATATGTGTGATTTTTAGGGAATAATAATAAAATAGACTGAACAATATGATAAAAATGATGATTTTGCTAATTACTAATGGCCCTTCTAGTCTTTGAGTAGTTCATCAAAATGATGGGCCAACCGCGAGCGTACCTCTGGCTGGTTACTGACCAGGTTTCGGACCCTGTCGCGGTAGCAGATGACTTCAGCTATGGAGTTGATGGAGATATTCTACATTTGCTACACAAGGGTGTTGTGGCTTAAATCGATTCAATGAGGCCGGAGCAAACAAATGGCAGTCATTGAAAGAACTGTTCTCATCAGTTACACTGCCCTGCGAAAATCCCGAACGACAATACAGAAAACCCCATGCGTTTCATGTGATATTGAATACGTCAGAACCGAAATCATTCCAAGAAACCACACGAATAGTGGTCTTAAAAGAAGTGTTGAAAATGGATTATTTGTGCATTACTATGCGTTGTATAGGGCATACAGCATTTTATGAAATGCCCGTTACGAGCAACTTTGACCAGACGTAGAGAGATTGCTCAAGCCAATATGACGCCACCAAGTACGGCCAAGTTACTTGCAATACGCAGTGTCTGAGCCACATTGTTGAAGAGATGAAGAACTACGACCTCTCCCTTTCAAATCAAAAAATCCCTTTGAAGAGATCTTGGATGTGTTGAAAACTAATGCTGACGAAAACTCAGACAATTTGCAACAGTTTCTAACGACCTGGCTCACACGAGAGATATGCTCCGCCATAAACCACCGGTGGACTCTTCGAAGGCAAGCATAACTGGCATAAATGATTAGCTACACCTACCTCGATCGGTTGTCTCTGACCAGGAAAGTACAATATAGGTATTTGCGAGATCCAAGTAGACAGATTGGGTAGAGACTTGGGTATACTCAAAATAGTCACGTGTCCAATGAGGTTACTTGATACTTTATTTACATTTTATTTATATTGATTAGGAATTAAAACATATTACTCAGAGATTCACCGAACAATGTAAATTGGTTGTAGTAAATATAATGCTTATATAAAAATGTACTGCACTCTACCGAGTGATGCCCTGGGCACGTGCCATTGTCAAGGTGTTTCAAATTTGAATAAACTCCATGTTTTCATTAGCCTCATTTATGTTTATCTGAAGTATGGCTTAGCAGCTTAACAACTGGTACAGGTCCTACAAAGTATGTGCGTGGGCATTGGTGTAACTGTTGGCAAGAAGAGAAGATGTGAATGCTCGTTAAACGGCAATAACGGCAAAAGCTATCTTTGGAAGGCTGTTGGTTCTCTTAAGCGGCTCCACCCGCCTTTTGGGTACCAAAACGAAAACTCTTGAAGCATTAGTTCGTCCCACTTACTTCTCCATCTGCTGCAAGTTGCGGTGCTTTCATTGTACCATATTGAAACATCCACTAGACGGAAGCATGTTATATGACAACACATTCGTAGGGAAACTTGTTTCCGGGAGCAAGCTGGTCAGGTTTCGGACATACTGAAATTCGTCGGTCGTTGAAAAAGAAGGATTGCAAAACGCGAAATGCAAATTTACTTACACCTATGACATCTGTTACCCCAATAGCCAGTTCCATCGCAACGACACTTGTACTGTGGCATGGCCGTAACTTGTGTGCACGATCCACCGTTCATACACGGTTGCCGGCTGCAAATATCGTTCGTGCGACCCTATCGATAAAGAAATGAGGCAAAGCAGTTAAAGGCGAGCAGCTTGGCTTTCTTATAGTAGTAACGAACCTTCAGTGCATCCTGGCACTCCTTCCGTGTTGCGTAGCGGAACTCTGATTTGCATCCGAAAGCACAAGTGCATTGGCCATTATCTATCCGGCATCCATGCTGGGTTTGGTCCAGATCGCAGGCCTGCGTTGGAGTGATAACTTCCACTGCTGTGAAAAGGGAACGACGAGCGTATTCGTCGTAGAAAGCGGAAACTTACAGTGACTGCTGATAAGGGTGATAATGCTTCGTTACTTGGTCCCTGTTCACTAACGGTTCTAGCAACCGTGTTAACAGTAGGGTTACAAGTAAAGGGTGTGTTGCAAACAACGCTATAACGCTGGCCGGATACGAATTGCGCGTATTGTGCAATTTGCCCAACCTGTTTCTCTTACTTTGCAAGAATCCAATTACTATGTTTTAGAGTACTATAATAACCAGATGATACTACTTGACAAGTTAGCAAAAAACTAAAGTGAATGGTTTCTGTGGGATGTTAGAAGGCATCGCACCCAGTTTACAAACTGTAGAACGCAAACATTTTCAACCGTTTATCGCGAATGTTTCGGTTTAATTATAGAACAGTAACAAGAATCGGCATTCACATTACCTAGTGCAATCAAGCACAAAATAACACAAAGCAGTGGTGGATGAGATTTCAACATCGCTTGCTGGACACACGCGTCGGGAGTTACTGTTGTCACTGACTCCAACCAGTTTTGGGTTTTGCTAAGTGCTGAATGTTTGTTTTCCAGACACAAGCAAAAAAGGAGCTACTTCCAACGCTTGAGAACGCACAGTCTGCTTCGGCGAGTCTTCGTCGGCAGCGTCCTTTTACCAACCCTTAGATCGATCGAAACGTACTGCCGTCCAGCAGGAGACTGACGAAATCATACCAGAATGGAAAACTGTTGGCCGTTACATCTGCTCCGTGGTTCTGTGAAAGTACTGTGTCGTCTGTGCATCCCTTACCCGCGCCATTGACCGTTGTACACATGAAAGTAAGAAAGCAGCGTTCGAGATAACCATGAACAACTGGTCTGATAAGGATTTGTTGTGGATGCTTTAGTCTGGTCTTGCGCTTCGCCTAACCCGAACGATTGGTTGTAGATTTAAGACGGAAAAGGCAGCCGCACTCTGTGACAAGTGAATCGAAACATGAATGAAGTTTTTTCTTGACCTCACAAGTCAGTAATACATGCTTGCTGCTTCCGGCACACTGATTTCCTGCAACAGGCTCGGGGCGTCCGCTGCAACGTCGGTGAATGCGATATTGGTTTTACTACGTGACTTGAGAAATGATTTCCCTCCACTATAGATAACACTGTTACTGTTGAAAGATCCGTCATAGAGATAGCTATCTCCCAAGCTTTTTAAATTAGAAAATATTCAGAATTTGCGTAATTGTGAAATAATAAACAGCATAAGAGTTGCGTTTGAAATAGTCAATGATTTTTTAACAGAAAGAAATGGTTTACGAAAAAATTCTTCACAGACAAACTAATTTTTTTTTCTTCATAAAATTGTTAGTTTCATTGAATGAAGATGGCAGAACATTCGAGGTGCATATTTAAATGTTAGTACTTTTACTTGCTCATGATACAGATAGTTGTTAGTTTTTGATAGTTGAGTAGTAGTTGTCAGAATTGAAAAAGTTGTTTCCATGAAGAACATAATCCTAAGTATGGATGATTTTAAGCGAAATTGAGACATTATTTGCAATGGCAATGACGAAGGGAAGAACTAAACGGAAGGAACACTTAGCTTGATGAAATTTTGCATTCTTGAAGAACAAGTGAACGGATTCGGCGTTCTGTGAACGGAGAGTTACCTTTTTAAACAGGCACTGTAACTGTTTGCGCTAAATTTTCTTCTACAAGCATAAAATAATATAAAGAACATTAAATAATTAAATAGCCAATAGCAGCGAAACAGTCAGCAATGCCAGCACGTTCCAGTGTGACCGCAGCTGAACGACCAATTGGCTCACTGTTTAACATTTTACAATAAACTTTCTTTCACCTTAGATGAGCTTAGATGAGCTTCACTAAGATCATAATCATGCGTTTAGTTTTATGTGTTGTTTCTTGTTTTGTTTGTTCGTTTTATTGGTTACATCAGAATTTGCGGCTGTTATACCTCGTTTGTGTTACAAGTTTTGTTGTCTTACCATTTTTTTAATTTTTTTACAATTTTTCAGTTTTTTTTCTATTTTTTATGTAATATATATTTTATTACTTATTAACCATGATTCTCCCATGATTTTCGTTTAACTTTAACTTATATTTTCCTATACTGGTTCCCATGTTGTCCTGGTTCTACCTTTTCCTTCTTCAGCACACCTACCACCAACCTGTTGTTACGCTTGGATAGTTGTTGGTTGTTCGAATCCGTCGTAGATGTTACGAATGCAAAAGCTTTCAAATTATAACATGCTACACCGCGATTGGCCAGATTGGAGTCAACGCTAGCAGACGACATCCGAGCATCTGTTGTTTCTTCTAACAATCCATCGTATAAGTTTACGATGTACAAATTCGACCGGACAAAACCCCCAAGTATAGGGGTAAAGAGTTTCAAAAACTCGATTTTATCTTGCCGTTATTCGCAAGCTTACCTTCGTATAGTTCATTGTCACGAAGGGAACTGAAACATCTACTGCACGATAGCTGAAAAAGTCTAAATTGACTTAGTCAGTTGTGTCGAAGTGAAGAACGCTCCCTCAAATCAACTTGATCCAAGTTGCGGTTTTTTAGATATTATACTTCCTTTTTCTAGCGATCGCCATAGAGATGCAAAAAAGATATTGACTGGAATGGCGCGTGTTTTGAAGCAGAATTATGGCAAATTTGGCTAGGCATCGAAAAGCAATTTTAAATCAGGTTAAACAAACAAATTTTCTCTGTGAAACAAACTCTGGTAACGTGGGCTGTACAGAAAATAAAATTCCACGAATGCTTTTATTGGATTCAAAAGCAATTTTTCGGTTTTCGATTTGTGATCGTCGAAATGTCACTTAAAACAATTTCACACTACATAAGTAAACTTTATATCGGGATTATCAAAACGAAAATATTATTTAATGGTTATTGTATCTCAAATTTATCCCAAAATCCCAAATAAAGGAGCACGGCAAAACAAATGTGAATGAAATAATCGTAATACAAATATTTACATCTCTATGGGGATTACTAGGTTGCCGTGGTATAAGTTTAATGAATTTTTATCCATGGCTCAATATAAAAAATGTTTTTGTTGTTTGTATCTTTTTTGCGTGTGATAAATATGTATGTAAAACCAAAGTAAGTAATTTAATAATTTACATACGCTCATTTGTCGTCCGATTTATGAAACATTGTTGACATTTCAAATGGTGGTTTCGTCAAGACTGTTTTCGTGAAAATTTATTTTTACAGAAACATAATAAAATATTAAAATTAAATGTTAACGTTCGTAAAATGTTTCAGAATGCTTTTTTGTGAAACTACATGAGCATTTTCTCCAATATTAAACCACCATTTTTACGCACTGAGCTAGCCCAAATTAATTTTCTAGTTTGAAATATACAAAACTTTATGTGCGTGCGTAGCTTGATTTACATACTAACGCACTGTAACTGATCGTGTCTATGATCATCGTTTTTTGATCCCGGTTAAATTTTTTATTTTAAGCTTAATGCGCATTCATTAATTATTATTTATTGCATAATGTTTTTTTTTATTTCGTGTGCATGTGAATATTTCACGTTTAAAGTATAATTTTAGATGTACTTCGTTTTTTTATTTCCCTCTGTCTGCTTGTGTCTGCGTTTGCCTTATCCTTTCTTATATCTTCTACCTAGCCACTGTAGCATGCACATGATCTGTCTTTGCCCACATTTGTTAGGTGCGCTGCTTTATCTTGACTAAAACGTGCTGCTTTATCTTGACTTAGCTAAAACGTGTAGCATTTAGTTAGTTGGATTTTGTATTTTTATATAAGTAATGCTCTAATTAGCAGCTTAACATATGCTTTTTTTTAAAGCAAAATGAAAAATGATACTTTCCTTTGCAAAAGCCTATAATGTGGTTTGCGCTTTATTAGTAAAACTTATCAGTTTCTTTCTATTGATCGGTTTAAGCTATGATTTTCAAAATTGTTTCATAATATCTACTTTGCTGTACTGAAATTTTATGCTCTCTTTTGTTTTTTTAACCATGCTTTTTTGGTGGCGTTCCTATTTTCGCGTTTCTGAATTTGCATAGATCTGTTATTAATTTGTTTCGTAGACTAGATCAAGTTCATTAGAGGAAATATGCGTTGGGATACTAGTTTCTTTCGATAGCCTTAAGGTGTTAGTTTGGTCAACATAAAATTGTGGGGCTTGCCTACTTTATTACTCTATTTTACTCCAGTTTGCTGGATCTTTGCAGACCGCTGAGTAAAAATAAAAAGAAATGATAATCATTCTCAATTATTGGATTTGTTTTTCCCCACACTAGATTCCTTGTTGCTTACAATCATGTTGATGAATATAGAAATATTTTACAGACGTCTGAGGTAAGTTCTAAATCTATTAAAATGTGCTAAAAATGAAAATTAAAGCATTTCCGCAGTTCTGAACGAGCGAACGAGAAACGACGTGTTTTTTTACATCTCTTAGGACGGACAGAGCCGCAGGCATATTCGCGCATATTGTAAGAACATTTCAACAAAAAGATGAACCAAAAATCGAAAGCCACTAAAATGAAAGCGCATCACATGAAGAAGGTTTGCCCAGAAAAGTAAAATTGGATGCAAAAGAAAAACTATTGTCAACATGACACAACAAATCGGAAAATTTAAAACTGATGAATTAAATTGATATTCAAACATGCTTTTTATACGATTGTTCGTATGTTCTGGTAAAACTCGTGCCATAAAACACGTATTTTAGTTCCCTTCTTTAAGTTTCCTAGTTCCATAAATAACTGACTAGTTAATCTGGAATCTGGAAATTAGGGGCGAACATTTGTTGTAAAATATAACACAGTTCCTAATTTTCCTAGTTTGAAAATTACATAAAAACAGTGTGCAAATGATACGACGTATTGGTCAGCTGTGCGGAGAAGCAGCTGTGTTATACTAGGACATCCCCGATTTAAAGCAATCAAATTAGTTGAGGGAACAAATTGTGGATCAAATTAGTTGAGGGATTGTGGAAAGTATTACAGAAGTAGCACTAATAATCGCTTTTATAGAATGATTGGTACTTGACTTTATTCCATTAATATTATGCTAAATGTAAATTGAATTGTAACAATGCTTAACAAAAATTCCGGCAATCGAAGAAAAAAATTCGCCACAATTTGCTAATTTTGCAATTTCCAACAATTCGCGATGTTGTATGGTTTCGTGCATGTCCCGAACAACCGTGGCGAACAAATGTCGACATTTCAGTTCGTGGTTTGTTCCAATGGACTCGCGAAATTAGATTCGAACATAGAGTTTGATCAGTTTCATGAAGCACTACTTAGAGAATGATGTCACTGTGAAAAATATGAGTCGTTATTTAAACTGATTGAATTGCTCACGGCTCTGCTTACGCCCATTGAGAAATAAATTTGAAAACAAAAACGCTCAATCTGAATGAAAAATAATATAAATTTCTTCTTCAATCTTTTAGATTTTCCTAGTATCAGAAATTGTGGTTTTTATTTCATATATTTGAAAAAAGGAGACGCTTGCATAAACAAAACTTGGCCGGAAGGCTGTTACGGAAAAGTCGTGTTCATCAATTTTTAAAATCATTTCAATCTATCCAGCAATCTCTATTTCCTTTTATCTTGTTGCCTTCTGATGCATATACATATCGCTTATTTGGTTTTGTTTGTTGTTGATGTACTGCATCGTACAATATAAAGAATAGAAATTAGTTAACTAAAAGTCTGCATAATGTTTTTATTTTCTTTTGCACCGACACAATAGAAACAATATAACCTCTCTGTCGATTCGTGTGTTTGTATGTCATTTCTCTGTTGTTTATACTTGAACCGAGTTATTTTTGAATGCTCAAATTTCAGATGTTTGATTTAGGATGGACCATCGTTCAACTTAATCGCTCGAAAATAAAAATAATGCGGGTTCAGTTGATACAATTTTATTATAATTGATGAACATGATTGAAGTTTCTTATTCGACGCTTTTTGCTGCAGTGAATAAAAAAACCCACGAGATCATTACAAATGTGTCTTCAGACAAAAAAACACGAAAGAATTCACTACTTACTCAGTACACGCGGAACTCTGATTGATGTTTGGAAGCCTTTTGTACCGTCTGGTCCTTTAGGTGCACGAATGACAGTCAAGCGAGGCCTGCTCTCGTCAACAGAGTTTAATTTGATGCGAGAGATCATTCGTTCTGGTCGGGGTCCGTTTGCATCGATCAGTTTGATAACGTTACAGGCAGACGTTTTTCCATTACGCTGAAAGTAAGCAATAAAAGTGAGACAGCTAGTAACAACGTAACAGAAAGATGATAACACAATACTAGTACCAACGATCATATACACCTACTTGATTTGTAACAATAGAGAATTCCACAAAATCACCCGGATACAGATTGGCGTTGGCCTGAACTTCTGACATGTGGAAAAACAACTTCTTGCCCTCATCCACCTCGAAATCAAGAAACCCGAACTGTCCCTTAATCGAATCTACTTTGGCCTGTTTCTTCGTGCGAACCGGAGCAATCTAAAGAAAACATAACATTACTAAGTATGCTTGAACATTTTTGGATCGGCAAACGATAACTTACTTCCATTGCACGGCTCAATTCATCGATTTTAAATGTAACGACGTCGTCTTTCTGAAGTAAATCACGTTTATTTTTCAAGCTCGTTATGCCAAATTCATGAGTTGAAAGGGAATCGCCGTGTTCGCTTTTTACTTGCACCAAACCACAGTATTCCTCCTGGTCTGGGTTTATGCATCTCAATGGGCGAACCACCGAACCATTAAAATTCTCTGGCAAAACCTTCGGTTGAACGATGGTTCCCTTCGGTAGAACTTTAACATTTTCCGCAGGAATACAGTTGCCTGTGTTCATGGCATTGCGCGTAGAGCGCGTATATTCTACCTCTTGGCCTAACTCCAGTGTGTTACTGTTACCCACGAAGTTACTGAAATGGAAAAACACTTCTTGGTCGTGTTCTACGGTTTCAATAAATCCGAAGTTCTCCTAAAAAGCAAATAATTTCAAAGAGTTAATATTCTCGAAACAAATCATTCATAACGTTCGCAACAAAAACTACCTTTAAGACTGCAATAAATCCTTGGTGAATGTTTCCAGGTTTAATATTACCGTTTGTATAGTTAGACTTCAGAATGGAGTTACCATTAGCTCTGGTACCATTCGTAAGTCCTTCCGTTGGTGATTGAGATGTTTGGTGCATCGTTATAGAAAGCTGTTGCCCCTCAGCAACTAATGAAACTTGTTGTGACGGTTGTTGAATTGGTTGTGTATTAGATGTAATCTCCTGGATGTTTGTAGCGATGAATTCTTTATTTCTTTTAACCTGGTAATAAGATTTTTTTTAATTTTGTGGATCACTGTGCACTAAACGCAATGCTAGAGCTTGGATAAGAACGAATCAAAGTTTACCTGACAAATATTGAATCTTACTTTATCACCCACACGCGGTGGCTTATCACAATCTTTCAAGAAATACATTATAGTCTTTTTGGTTTGACCATCGCCATAGGTTATAACACCACCTTCGGTGCGTTCTTGCGATTTGATGGGGCTTTTAGGTGCCTCCCGTGACACGATTCCGTCGACATTGCTTTCGATCAGCGTCTCAAACTTCACCGTACTGACGGGCAAATGTTTGATACGAATTGCACTCTGTCGATTGTTGGCAAAACTTGATCCTGGATCCTGGATGACCGTAAACTCAACCTCATCATCAACACAAATTTCGCGACTCTGCAATGAAATATGGTAGTAGCCATAATTGATTTCCATATTGAGTGATTAAACATATCCTGCAGTTAGTGCATCGATAAAGTTTCGATGGGGGAACGTACCGTATCCAATACTTCGGTGAAGTGGAAAAACAATCTTACGGTTCGCTCAACACAGCGCAAAAAACCAAATCCTTCCTTCAGGGACGCCACTACACCTTGCTCTCGTTTTTCGCCGCTAACTTGGAATGTTTCGTCCAGCAATGAAATCGATGTAGCACGTTGCAACTGATCACGCCGATCAGTGGCTAACAAAAATTGCACCCAGTCGCCGTGACGCAACGTGTAGTCTCCTTTTTGATCTTTATCACCAAAGGACACCTCGACCTCCGAGTGATCGGCGGCACGATAGCGTATGCGGCCCGGCAGAGGATCGTTGTTTTGCTGTCGTGCCGGATTATTTCGGTCCAACGGTTTCAAGACTTGGCCCTTGTAGATGGTTGAATCAACGTCCTCGAAAATGACTGATCCCGGTGCTAAGCGAGCGATATTGCAAGCAACTTCCTTTCCCTGAAATACAATCGAACAAATAAAATCAATAAGCTCTCGAGCGATTCTCTCTAATGCATACTCACATTTCTAGTTTGAATAATAAATTCAACGTCGTCCCCGGGACGAAGTTCAATGGTAGTGTCCGTTTCGGAGAAATGGAAAAAAATTTCCTTCACAACATCCGCCCGCTCGATGAAACCGAAAGTATCTTTCATCGAGCATACAACGCCACGGTACTTAACCGGATGGGCTGGATTTTCAAGCCGTATGTGGCAAGCTCCTAAATTTCCCCTGTAGTATGACATTTGATTATTTAATTATCCACGTTGAATCTCAACACTTGGACAGTAAGTCGTAAATGCAGTACGAACCTTTGATTAGTAGCTATCTGAAAGCTAACCTTGTCTCCAGCACGTAGCGTAACATTGCCTTCGACATCGTCTTTGGTATAGGGTAGGAAGAAACATTCACCGCGATTTTCATAACTGATTCTACCGGTCGTAGTGTCGCTCGAAGTAGACGTGCTGTTACCGGACGATTCGCTTTTAAGTTCCGTTGTAACCGTTCCAGTGACGCGCTCTTCCGAGAGGACCACTTCGGGGGCAATTTTCGTGACCTGGCTAGCGATCGGTTTCCCGGTGCGTCTGTCATACGTCATCTCGAACTCTACCGGATCGCCAATTTTTAGATGCTCAATATTACCTCCGAATTGCGAAAAGTGAAAAAACAGTCTAGCCTGCCGCTCGCAGCACTGTATAAACCCGTACGAATGCTAAAAAACGGAGTGAAACGTTATGACGTATTTTTACCAAATATCCAAGCAACCTATAGTTGATGGTTTTATACTGTATCTTTTTGTATGCATACTTGATGCTTAAGACAACTTACGAGAAGTTTTTCAATGATACCAGTTTCACGGGTTCCCTGACTGGTATCGGCACCGTTGCTTGTTTGGTTCGAAAAAGGATTGCTTGGTGTTCCTCCCATGCTGTTCGGAACACTCATAATCGCATTGGCGTTAAACACGCCAATCGACCCGGACGTTCCTGCATTGCCTAACACGCTCACATCTCCGCCACCGAAAACACTTTGCGCCGGAGTGTTGATGGGGTTCGACTCCAAACTGAACGTACCAATCGGTGGGAACACATTAGAAGGATTTACCGGAGGCCTCGGGCCAGAGGGTTGGTTCGCAGGTTGTCCGCTGAAGAACACATCACTACGCGGACCACCGTATGCAACGTAATCCATGAACGATGCTGCCGATGGGATAAATGTACCATTAAATTGGTGTATTTTCAACTCACCGTAGAATATAGAATCGAGATTTAAATCAGATAAAGAAGAAGCTTGCAAAGATAGTAATTGAACAAATGAGCTGACTCCGCATATTTAACAGGAATAAAATAACAAAGGATAATGATGTTAAAACAAACCAAAGAGTATGGAAAAACAATACATAACTTTGTTGGACGGTGAACTTAAAACAAAATGCAATGGAAATATTCAATTATTGGAATATTCCAGAAGCTCGTTGCTTACTGTTAGGATCATTTCTTACCATCAGTGGATCGGAAGGGTTTCGTTTGGCTTCCCATAACGCTCGTACAGTTGAGGCGCTTATTCTTTCGAAAAGTGTTGACTGATTACTTTAAACGGCCAAACTTAGATAGTCACCTGTCGCAAACAAGTTCTAGCGCAATTGTCTCGTAGTCTTTAACAATTGCAAGGTCCACGAAACGCGACACGTAAGCTTTTCGTGGTCGTTTAACGCAAAAAGCCGGAAACAATACTATTGTTGATCAATTTGTGACACTCGCGATTTGATATGGTCCGAGGAATGGAACGGGTTCGCTTTCTTCTTTACAGTTCACCAATCGAGGTTTTCGGATACATATTAGTTCATTGGTAATGGCTAATGTGCAGCAACGCAATGAACAGAGCAGTAACCTTTGGCTTCTGGATAATAAAGTTTTGTTCTTTAACCGAGCGCGGTATACGGCGATTGGATGAAGCGGTTATGCAGGACTTTTCCAGTATTACACCATTCGCTTAATTGTTTTATCTCAATATCCTAGGTGAGCACTGGGGCTCTAGTCTTTTCACTTTCGTTTTTTATAGTTTTGTAGGTTTTGTTTCGTTATCGCGTAGTTTGGTTTCCGTTATATTCACAAATCAGCCTTATGAGATATCCGTGTTTCCGGTTGTAGCGCAACTTATGTTTATCGATTGTTTACTTTCTCACCTCTTGGTTCCACTAATTTACTTGTCAGTTTCAACAAATGCGAATATATCACTAAATTGTTTGCGTGGGGATAGTGTCGATAAATTATTTGTAGAATGCGCGGAATATTAAACTAGCTTCGGTCCGTTGTTTTGTAAACCTGACGTACAACACTCGAGTCGTTGCCGGAAATTGAGTAATACACACGATGCCGCTTTGAAGGCGAACCTATTTTTAACACTCCTCCTTTCGATTGAAACTCTCTGTACACTTTTCAGCCTTGAAGTCCAGAAAGTGATCGTCTCCAGTATGCGGAACTTCAAACCAAAACGGGATTTGGGAAAAGGTAGTTGTCCAGAGGGCGAGTTTTCTAGCTTTGTATTTCCGAACGATAGCGTACAATCGAATTGATAACTAATAGTTATCCAACGTAATCTCGAAAAGTGGTCAATAAAATGTAACGCTTCTTCGACGATTTTCGTCGGCTTCGTTCAGGTTCACAGAAGATAGATCACATAAAGATGTTGCCTTTTGTTATCGCTACTTTCGTGCAATGTGTGTTCATTGGAGTTTTAAGTTCTTAGTTTACTCAAAGTGTTTCTGTTTTATTTTGTCTTAACCATTCAATGATAAGGATTGACAAACCACGTCATAGAAGAATAGCTGGATCTGTTTCAATATTGCGAAGCATTCAATTCACGATCACTGACCACCACATTAACTTTTAGTGCGGGTTCAAACGGCTGGAACATGGAATTACTTGGGACACTTAAATTTTCAGTGTTCTGTTTTTATGGTTGCTCGTTTTGATCACCTGGCTAACAATGTCACACAATTTCGCTGCGATTTTTGCGTGACTTTAATATTTGCACGTTGATTTTCGTAACACTATGGCGATTCACGTACCTTAATACCACAGTATTTCCTTTTGCTGTCGGTTTGTGTCCTGGGCCAGTTTTGGCCGACGCACTCAAAATGGTGACGGCGTACGTTGTTTCGTTTGTTTCCAGTTTTTAAGCAACCTCTGTTGTATTCGGTTTACTTTAGTAAACAAATGCTTATATTTTTATAATTTTTAATTGTTATCACAGAACGGTTTTATTTGTATTTTTTTCTCTAACTGTTTTCCGTTTTCCGTAGTCTCGCTGCTCATCACCGGAGTGCTTTAGGCAAGGCAGGCAGTCTTCTACTTTTTACATGTTCAATCTACCATTCAGAACGCACACTTTAATTTCACGCGCGTGATGATCACTTTTACCATCTGTGCACTATCAGTTCACACTCATTTGTTTCATATATTTTTTTACACTTCACTATCCGTATGTATAATTATTGTTGACCCAGTCAAACTACCGCATCTGTTTCCGGACTGGGTCTGTAGATCCAGCTAGATCCGACCGACAGGACTAAGAAAGTGGCAGAACTTGGTTCCGTCACTAGAACTTCCTTACATAGCACAATACAAATCAGTCTTGAGTGAAAATGTTGTTGTTATTCACTTACCACTTTTTTTAACTAAAGCCGGCGTATGCATTTAACGAAAGATTTGTATTTCCAAACTGGTTCCGTATGCTATTGTGCGTTTTTCACCAAGACACGTTTTGTGAGCCTTTTTGTAAACTTGTATCTTATCGTAAAATAATCCACGCACGTCGAAAATATTGCTGTTTTCCGCCTTAATCACTGACTGACATGATTCGAACTAAATCTGCCATTTCATCGCACCATCTAAACAACACAATTGTCTTGAACGGGGAGACTATTTCTATTCACGGCTGAGGTTGAGTTTGGATCATAATATTGAGCTTTTGGTTAGCTGGCGAGAAATCAATCTGGATTCGAGGGTTAATCAATTACATTGATTTGTACTTCGAATTTGTATTATCCGTTTGTTTTGATGACTCAGCTACGATTTGATACGAAGTACTGTGTTTTACGCTTCACCAAAACCCGTTGCACAATGCACTACTATGTTTCGAAGTTTACCGGCAAAAACACTACACAGGAGTAAGGAACCATACTCAAATCGACGCCTGCTTGTTGTTGGTATGGTTGATGAAAAACGACTCTGGCTTCGTTTTTAAAACAGTGCAGCAGCGTATGAAATTAGCAAATGAAAATATCATTCATTGGTTTGGTTGATCAGACCGCAACACGGAATTTGGGATAACTACAGTGTGTAAGGTATGTTTCGCGTGACATCTGGATTCGTTACCGAGTTATGGGCTGTCCGTCGCTTTTGTAGTGCGCCCAAAAGTGGACCCTTTTGGTGTGAGGAAACAGTATTGATTTCGTTGGTGTTACTGCTGTTGTTGTAATTCAGAATAGGCTTATTGTATCTACCGGTGCCGGACCTTCCTGATGCTTAGCGGATGCTGCAATATCATCAAACGGGTTGAAATCTGCTTGAAGCGTATGTTCACATTCCAGCATAAAATAACGGTATTTTACTAAAACTGTTTACACTATTTTTGTTGTTACTTTTTGTTCATGCGACAATTGCTGCTGGGCCAATTCCGTCTGGCGATCTTTAGCAGGTGTCACGCAAATAACTATTCCAACCGTCAGGCTAGTCAACGATCGCCGCGCTGCCAGTGGCATCCAAAGTGTTGTCCTTCGTTCAACCTCTCCTTGCTTCGTTGGTGCTATGCCTGGCGTGAGGAACCGAAATGTCGTAAATGCGTGCTAAGTTGTTCTTTGTGTATTTGTATTGTTCGTTTGTTGTTTTGGTGCTCGTCGCTAGGATGATGTCGAAACTATTCGATGGCTATCGTACATCGATCTTATTTACTTGTTCTGTGCGTGTTTGCCTGGACAAGCTCTCGCTCAATATGGTGCGACTCAACTTTGCGTATTTTGATTTCAGCGTCGGTTTCAACTTTTCTGCTTTTGAACGTTTGGGAGACGATTGATTTGATTTCTTTTATAACTTGTTTCGAAGAAAAAAAAGGAGATCACAATTTTTTACGGTTCATAAGGCCGTGGGCTTGTTAAACCCGCGAGATGGATTTTCCTCATTTGCATCTAATGTCGCCGTCACTGGCTTTAGTGTTTTTCTCCTCAGTAGTAACAGTGATTACAATTGCTCCTCCATCGTTGCGCTGGCCAACGCTGATTCGTTGTGGGAAGGTAGAAGATTGACCACCTCTGCTGCACCGTAAATCGCTCGTTTTGCTTGCCTTGGTAAATACGCTTTTTATTTGGTAGAAAATCGTGGGAGTATTTTCCGAGTTGCAGATGTGTACAGAAACAATTATTGATGAGATGTGTTTGATTCTTTTTAGCTTTTTGTTGGTTTTGTAAATGATGGTAGATGTAGATTCTTTATACGGCTTTTAGACTAAATTAGCGGTTTAGTTACACAAGCTGTGAAAAAAGGAAAGCACAAAAAAACACAACGTTAAAGCATCCATTCTGAACACAGAAATTTTCACCCAGCCCGCAATGTTTTACTGATTATTCTAGATATGTAGCATGAAAAGTGTCGAAAAGGAAAACAACACTCTTCTGAAAAGCTTTGCCGAACAGTCAATTTCTCCATATTTAGCTTTTTCCCCAATCGTCTCCCGTAAAATGAATGTCCTATCCCTTTTACACTGCACAATTTTTAGCTCCCTATCATTCTCGCACATTGCCCGTCGCCACTGCGTACTTTTGGTCCATCGCGGAGGAAAGGGTTAACTCATCCAACAATTCGGAGCTGGTGGCGACGGCAAACTGGGTTGCACGTTTCAATCAACCAGATTCTCGTGGACCCGCGTAATTGCCACTACCTAACTATTGCATCAGAACAAGCGAACTCCTAGCAACGTTTGGCACGTTTTTTGTTCAATTGAGATTATGTATAACTAAAAGATTTTGTAAAATGAAAAATCTTACCACGACCAAGCACACACTAACGACACAGTCAGCCATGTCATTTTTTCCGTTGACAGTCACATCAGACCTGTCACATAGCAGGTTATAGCAGATTCATAGTCATTTATAGCAGATTTTATAGTGAACTTTGTGCAGTTTTAAATTTTACTGTGTGGTTTTAACCACCACGATAATGATAAAATTATTGGGGTTGCTTAAAAAGCAACCCCCCAACGGATTATGGTTTATGTGCAAAAAAGCGAACATTTGGGAAATGTAAATGCTGTGAGGTAGCCAAATTTGGAGGTTATCATGCTCTGCAGTCACGCAGGAGAATTTGCCTCAATTTGTACACACATTTTCCTTCGTAAAATGTTCTTCATATTTTCGTTCGTTCGTTGGATCGATTAAAACGTTGATTTTCCAATGAATAATGTATTACATAATGACGCACTAATCTGGTACAAATTTCTTCCGAACAAGATTCAAATCGCGATAAATAAGTACTTTCTATTCGGTTACTACCGAAATACTCGGTGATAAATAAGTAACACCACGAAGAACAATGTTGCTTTTCCAGGGAATACCGCTTATGGAATGGTACAGTCAATCTATTACAATTACCTTTATATATTATTTTGTTGGTCGACCGTAACCAATATAACATAATTGGTCTTTTTATCGTCGAAGCCGTCTAAAACGTTGTTCAATGTTGTTTGTCTTAGTTTTATTATTTTAGAATTTTACTCGTCACTGTAAAGGATCACATGATCTTTACATTCTTAAGCAGAATAGTTGTTTCCACCACTTAATTACTTTATTTACTATTATTGTTATGATTTTAACATCTTTTGCATCTCATTAACTACCTCCTATTAACAAAGTTCAGGTTTTCCACAGAAATCCTTTACAATCGTCTTGTTATCCACACTTTACCGAAAAGGATACAATCGAAACAAAATATAGAGTTGTCGATGATTATCAACCATTAACACAGTTGTTTGACAAAAAATCGCTTCGACTATTATTATTTAAAATCATGCAAAAACCTTTTTGACCAGTTTTGTGTAGATTGCATTTTTCATGATGTGAATCTCTGTTTATCTTAACTTATAAAATATAATGAACCTTTTTGTTTGAAAATTTCTCCTAGCAAAATACAATAAAAGTTTTAAAGCTTTGTACTTATAAAATGGAAGTTTTGCTAACATTTTGTTTCCGAAAACTATGATGAATCCGAACGACTCGGCATGGCAAAGACACCGGAAACTATTATAAGATCGTAAGTATGAAGTCCTTCGTTTTGTTTACCTTTGTTACATCAGTTCATTAAATTTCCACGCTCATTCATATAGATGGTTACATCTAAGTCGTGAAGAGCTTCGGGTTCCGCATCGTCCGGTGGCTGCTGGCCGCCAAGAAGCGATTCCGCGTCCTCATCATAGCATCGGATCGGATAAACTATACCATCACCCATGCTGGAATAGATATTTGCAAACGGTTTTCAGTAACTCGTTTATCGTTTATGTCAACTGTAATACAAAATAGTTGGGGATTTCCCCAAATTTGTAGCCCATGAACAATGTATTCAATTTTCGACTCACGCAATCCTTCGACATGCTTCGACTACATTCTTCTGGTGTGTATCTTTCATGTGATTAATTATTTGAAATGGCCAATGTGAATAAGAGATAAATGACTTTTAAATGATGATGCAATGATACAATGTGTTCCCTCATAGTTCTTAAAAGACTTATAATAAAAAATTGAGAATAATTTTGCAGAATGTGAGAATGAGAATTAAATTTTCATTACCATAACCTTGAAATACTGAATAACGTAAAGCATATTTTTCAGAGGAAGTAGTGTCCATATTTATGCACAAAATACAAACGGATTTTCAAACATTTGTTGTTTCAAACGTGAAGAACAAATTCGAATAAAAGGTACACAAAAGACGAAAAAATCGAACAATGGAGCTAGTTTCATTTTATTCCTATATCCGGATAAATATCTTACAAATTTAATACTCTACCAATACGAAACAGTTTACCGTTTTACACCTTATTTTCTTATTTTGTTTTCTACGTTCGAAATTTAAACGACCTAGCTAAACTTAGGGTTTTTTCTTTATGAAACTGTATCATATTGGTGATGGATGTAGATTAGAAGAGGATTGTACAAAGTTGGGTAAATGTTTTAAAACATAAATATTTATCTATTATGAAAATCAATCGAATCTCGGTAGAATAGTAAGGAAATAATACGACGTGACCTTAACTTATATCCTGCTATGCCGTTGGACTTTAAACTGAATGTCGTTCGAATACAATCAATCTGGTGAAAACGCTGTCGTTGATGATATGAATATCTACGGAGACATACGAAATCTACAAAAGAGTTTTAAACGCGTTACTACAATTACAACTACCGCTAGTGAGGATGATGGTTCGAAACGAAGCTGTCTTTTGTTTCTTGCCGTGGAGGGTCCCCGTTTGCTGGGAGAGCTGACGCAATGCAAGAAGCAACTTTTTCGTTCATTTGCTGCTGTTGAAGAAGCTGGCGGAACTCAACGCCGTCCGTTGCTTTCGTTTCGTTGACGTGCTCTACAACAACGGTTTGGTCGATTGGAGGATTCATCGTCGCAACGGCAGCGTTTTCAACCGTGCCGTTACAATAATGCTGATTACCAGTGGCAAGAGGGGCCACTGGCAACACAACCTCATGCGACGGGATCGATGATAAATGGTGAGACCGGGTGCGAAACAACATCCCATCCCCAAGGCTACAAATGAACAAAAATGGGAGAGAGAAAGAGAGAGGCAGACATAGAAAAGAAAGAGAGAGATAGAGATTCGGTCAGGTATTTTTATCTATACTTTGGTACGGATTGCAAGATAACAGGATGATCGAGGACGAAACTAAAAAATCAGGGTGTGGCGTTACCCACAAGTAACGTAAGGTTTGAATTAACCAACAAGGAAAATATATCAGATGTACTGTAAGCTACGCGTTCCATTGAACAAACCATGCTTGTAATATTATTACTACAAACAACACAACTCAGAATCAAATCAGTTCTACGTCATGGCATAATAAATATTGATAGTAAATGTATGTAAACAGAAAACAGCAAAAACGAAGCCAGAGCAAATCTTCAAACATCTGAAACGCAATTTATCAAATGATAATGTACATGTATTTTGAAATAAAGCGGAAAAACTTAATGCCCAAACATTAAATCGTACTCCAAATGTTCTTGTGGTAGCTGGCAACCGAAAACTGCTTTCAACCAAATAGATGAACTAGAAAACTTAGAAACTAATTTTCTAATGTCTCTCTCAATGTTTAACATCAATATGTCTTAACAGCTTCAAACATTCACACATTCACGCATTAGCATTATCATCGCTGTAAGGAGCCCAATGCTTTAAAAAAATTTCAGTGATCATATTTTGTGCATAGATAAGAACGCAGTTTGTAGAATAATAAAACGACAGCTCAGCTTAATATTTCTAACCTAGCTTTTCTAACAATGACGCAAATTGTTTATACTTGTTCATCTTCGTAATCGATATTTGATTACTCTCGCAAATTTATAGCCCCAATTTATTATATTTATGATGTAGGAGATGATCATACTCGAGATTACCAACTCACCTAGTATACACTGGAATAAACCAAAGCCGTTGGTCATCACCGAAAACTTCTTGAAAGTTGCTCATCTTCCCCAAACTAAATCCATGCTTATCGGGGCCACCATAACGAAAAATGGGCGTTCGGAATGATTCTAAAAATATATCTAATTCAGTGTTTAACGATCTTGTGAGCGAGCTGAAATCTAGTACAACCTAGTGTGGTCCGGTTCAGCAACACCAAATAGCAATGATAGCCGAAGAGACTCACTAAACTGATTGCGAACATCACTGAGACGAAAAACAGAAACAATATATGGAATCGTCCGTCGATTTTTCCCTGCAATTGATGGAATGAAGGCTTAATGTAGCGATTCCATAGAATCTTATGTTGACAAGTCATACTTACCGTCCATATTAGTTCCATGTAGGCAACAGTTGTGAATGCGATATACAAACAATAGAGCAGTGCGTATCCCAAGAATAAGATGAAGAATTTATAATTGGTAAAATTTATACAGTTGTTTACCCACGGGCAGTGATGGTCCAGCTTGAGCACACAGACACCACACACACTGCAATGATGGGCTCGGTCCGGTTTTATGAGCCGGCATTTTTCGCAAAAACGCACCGAAGCGTTCAGCGTTCTCGTGACTACCGGAAGCTCCTTAGCAAACGTTTCAAGTATCTGCTTTTGCTCGTCTTCGTTCGTCGCACGTATAAGGCGATCAAGTTCCACTCGCGGTACCTTAAACTTTAAAAACAACGCAAAACAAACAGAGCGAAGATTGTTATCTTATCAATTCGAGGAAAATGTTGCAAAGGGTCGGGTACAACGTCCCAAGATGTGTGTGAAGCAGAGCAAACTGCATGGGTAAATCTAACAATGAATCTAAGAAAATTATGTTTACTTCCGGACTCAGTGCAATACTTACTCTTGAAGGTACGCGGCCAATTTCGGTAAAAACCGTTTTATAGTAAGACCATAAGAACATCACCAGCACAATATGATAGAAAAGGAGAAACAGAATTCGCTGGACAGTACTAGTGACTGTGACTGTAAAAAAGAAAAAGGAACGGTTAAATCGTTACCAAAAGAAACAACGAGAGTGACTCACAGAAAGATAGTTGTATCACGAACGCATAGTAAGACCAACAAATGACGGAAACAATGAACAACACAGGAAACCATTTCATTGTGCGGACACAGCAGGCGCAGCAGCGATTGTTGCGTTCTTCATCGAACGTCCTATGGTAGTTATAGTTTGTACCAAGTACGGACATTTTACACACGAAACGCGTGTGCGAGGGGTTCTTTAGAGCTTGCACTGTAGCTTCACGATTTTCTCCGATATCGTGGATTTCGTCGTCGTTTTCGTTCAATATCGTTGGATGCCGGTAGACTTCTTGGACATTGGGCGTGTGTACCGGTATAAGCAATATAATCTCCTAACAAGAAGCGAAATCAAGAACATTCATGTTTTAAGCGTTTGACAATCTTTTGGGTCCCTGATCGTTCTCGAGCAATATTTTGCAACTTGTCTTTTTGTCTTGTCTTTTGACTTTTTGTAGCAATGGTATTGTCAAAACAGAGTCGACATTCGACATAACGGTGCCACAGGGTGTCTCTAAACCACACGAACCGCCACATAAACGTTGATGTTTTTGAAACCGTGAAACCAACAAAACTCTAACTGTCTTGCCACACGACGCACAACGAAACGTTTTTGACATTTCAGATTAATGCCAAACTGGTTGCGCTGCTGTTAAAACTGGTTGCGCTGCTGCTGGTTGCTTTGACCGAGTAAACAGTTTGGCATTTATCTGAAATGCCAAAATCGTTTTTTTGCGTCATCGTGTGCCCCGGCAGTTATATTTAACAAATTACTCAGTTTAGTTAAACATGGCGACCAAACATAGCATTTTTTGAATTGTGTTGCTACAATTTGGCTAAGCGTTACTCTATAAACAAGTTATATGTTTGGTCATTTTCGTGATACGAAAGTCGAAATGGCCACAGCAAGCAACGCTCAAAGGAGTTGCGAAAATTTATGTTGAACTAATGACGAACAGTCGATCAATGGAATTAATGTCTACACATCCGTGAGAACATTGGAAAACCGGAAAAAATACTTAACACTCGTGTATCAGGTGAGCGGTGGGGATAAGAGAGAGGAGTCAGAGCGAAACAGTAGAATATTTGAGAGAGAGAAGCCCAGGAAAGTTCTCACCTTAGCAACTGGAGAAAAAAAATAGAGCATCGTGTGACTTTGCGTGTGTGGGAACGGGATGAAACCATTGTAGATAAGGATCGTAACGTAGGATCGAGAGAGAAAAAGCGAGCAAGAGAGAGGAGCGCAAAATGTGAAAACCATGGTCACACGAATCGAAACTGAACTTGCGCTTGTGAAAGCTGTTGGCTGGCCGTGCGTAAACGCTCGTTTCACTATTCACTCGTTTCCATCTTGTGAAGGTTGTTTTATTTTTTATTTCCACCGTGCACTGCGCTTTCCGGCATTGGGTTGGTACAGCTAGTGCACTTTCCTGCAGGATACCAGTGAAAAAATACCCGAAAACGATCAAAGGTGAATTTCTACCAGGCCAACGTGACGCAAAGTTGACGGATCGGTTTGTTCTCCGAAGGTACACCCGTTCGCTCAAGCAACCTTGCTTCCACCCTGTTGAGAAAAAGAAATAAGTCAAATTGTGATGTAAGTGCATTTTTCATCGGCTGGGAATCGCAAAGGCGTCGCGTGTTCTGTAAGTGTGTAGGCCGAATTAGAACCCCGTTCGCTTTGGGTCCGTTCATCTGGCTATCGAAAAATACGTAGCTGATTTTTCGTACTTGGAAGCAGACAGCCGAGAGAATTCATGGGCCGCACGAGAGAAGCTGCTGCGATGGTTGTACCTTTGAGCGTGTGACAGAAAGAGCACTGAAATAATCGAGCCGAAAAGAGAGAGATTGTGTGACGTATAAAAAACGCAGCGAAGAACGTACAGACTGCGATTTTCATTCCTGCCCAGCGTCAGGTTTTGCAACGGGAGCGTTGGGGCACAGTTTGCTCTTCTGCGAAAGGTGAGCGTTCGGCAGTGCACTTGTGTGCTGGAGACTGGATGTGTGCGTGCGTGTGTATGTGTGTATGTAAATGCACTGAGTACATGCTGTGAGCTGTCGAGATTTGTTGGGGCCTTGAACACTGGGGTAGATGCTTGGTTGAAGCTCCTATCTCTATTGGACGCTGGAACGCCGTTTAACTAGACTTCGGCCAGCAACACCTGAGAAGCGTCGTCTAAACGCGTATTGTTCCTGAAAATTGCAATACATAGTACAGAGCGAAGCAAATGAAAGTGGAGAAAATGTGGAAAATGAAATAATGTTTTTGCGGTTTCAATCACAGGAGGAGAAACATACTTCGATCAGTGCACTAGGTTGGCACTACCATATTCGCGACCGATTCACCGGTGACAACCTGAAGCGCACACGCAGTGAGTGCTGAGTTTATCTCTAACAAGTGTTTGGTGTGGGCTCCAAATTATTAGAATTTTGATTGAATAACAGTGAGTTTATCAGCGAGTAGTGGATCGAAAATCGCAGCAAATAGCAAAGAGGTAAATTGAAAAACACTAGACTTGGAGTAAGTTGCTCTACATTGTTTAAAAATATCTTGAACCCGCAGCATTTCATGCGAAGTTACGCAAACATGGCTCAAGAGTTATATTTTTAATGTCCTTCTGTATGATATGAGTGGGCTATAGAACGTCGCGCTTTTCGAGATACGCGGCCCTTTGAACTGAGAGCGTTTTTGGTGGACTGGCACAGAGCATAAGTACTCTGTGTGGCAAACCGTGTTTTTGAGCAAAGAGAGATTTGTTTCCTACTAAATGGGAGCGAGAGAACCGTCCATAAGGATTATAGAATAAACTTTTCAATGATCCTATGTGCACGTAGCCTCATGGAGCCCCTGTGCGCCTGCCAGTCCAAAAAAAAGGATATGTACATTATGAATCCGTTTACAGGCCACGGTATTATGGTATCAGGTAGAATCCAAACAAATCTTAACCACTTTCTTGAATCTGGACAAGTGGTCTTTAAAATTGACAGGTATGTTGATATTTTTTGAATGGTGCTCTGGCGCTGATTAAACCATGATAAAATTTATCATGATGCAATTTATTGGGAAGCACATGTTTTCTTCGTTTAATATATCTTCACCATCAATCTAAGTAACGCTTTCATTGATTTATTGATCGCGGTTTATTATTTTAAATAAGTAACTGTATAACATAGTAACATGTGTAAAATATATCTAACGTTGGACCTTTTGGAATAACTTGATTGTTGAACTTTCTATGAAGGAGCGGCTTTCTAGTTGCTAGTTATGAAAAGTACAGAACCTAAGTATTCTATCGAAACGGGTCACATTACAAGGAAAGGAATACGTAATTAGCATGTCAGATTATTGTTGAAACAATCAGCTTCAAGTCAATTCATCTGGCATTCAATTCATTGAGTGCCAGCTTGTTGAAGCTATTGAAGCTCTGTTTCCCATATGTTAAAAAAATAGATTCAAAGCCCTTCGTTTTTAATTAGTTAATTAGCACGATTAAAGTGAGGATTATTTTTTTTAATAGACTTTGTTTCGCGGAAGGGCGAACATTAAACGAATATTGTGTCAAGTTTCAAAACAGAAATCCTGAGAAGGAGAATGACCTCAGCAGTTCTGATTCGAAATTCTGAGCAAAAGATGCAAAATGGGCAGTTTCAGCAACCGCAACCGTTTGGTGCAAACAGTTTAGGTTGATCCAATACGAATTATTGGAGAAACACCAGATGGCCAACGCAGTACCTATCGGTCCAGGCCAGGCCAGACCAACCTTATACACACGTCTATCGTTTACGCACTGAACAAACGTTGCAAACGTCAATTAACAAGTTTGGACCGTACACGACACCAAAAATTCCTCCTGCACCATGGGAAGTACTGCCGCAGTTCTGAATCCGTACACCAATTTTTGAAGCGAGTTTAATGCAGTCCATTGACTTCATCTTCATCCGTTAACTTTTTTTTTCAATGATAAGTTATCCAATCCAATGCAGGATAATGGTGGAAATTTACACGTGTTTGTATTGTTGCTAATAGGCTTTAATTCGCTTTACTTTCAGATTCTTTCTATAAAATTATGTCGAGTCAACAAAAGCATCGCGTACAGGTTCCCGACAAGCTAAGAGATGTGCTGTTGGAGTTTTCGATAGCCTACCTTCTTGAGCAGCCTGGAGATGTCATCGACTACGCGGTGGCGTTTTTTACTAAAATGCAGGAAGACCGCAGAACAATGGCATCGGCCGAGCCAACTTCACCGGACGAAAGCATTTTGTCGCACGACGAAGGTTAGTCCGATTTGTAAATCATGCTTCGTTGGTGCGACTCGCTCCAACGAATTCTCTGCTTTCCGAAATAACATTTTGTACTTGTGTAAAGTATTGATCGTGGAGAATCGACCTTCAAGCATAAGGTAGTTGAAACACTGCGGCAGCCAAAAGGCCTCGCGTAAGGTGATAAACGACTGGTGTTACAGGTGTAGAGGTTACCGAAAAAATACCCTTTGCCTTTACTAATCGCAGTTTGAAGCTACCTTGTTATAATAACTCCGCAGTGACAAAATACATGGTTAATGCTAGTATGGCTTTGAAACTGTTCGATGATAAATCGGATTCCATTACTAGTTTATCAAGTACGCACAACCAGATGAACATACTAAACTCGGAGAATTTGGGATCCTTTGCAAAAGTAACCATTGCGACATTTTTTGAGGTTCTACTTTGACATTTTCCTAACCTAGTTACCTGATTTAAATTAGTCACTGCTAAATGAGCTTTTAGTTCGCGAATCGCTAAAACCATTCGATTTGAATTCATGTTCGAATCTAATGTACTGCATTTTTGATGTACAGGGTCATCCATTTCGTAGAAACCGTCGTGCTGTGTGCTCCGTCTTGTTGAAACCACACCCGTTTGGATTGTTCTATGTATATAATTGCAAGCAAAAAATGTGTTATCATCTGGCAATATCGCTCGAAATTGGCGGTAGTGGTCCTCCGTTCGTGGTTTTCGAAAAAATAGAGCCGTATGACGCCGCAAAACCATAATGTTCACCATACTGTCACCTTTTCTGGATGTAACGGCCTCTCTTCAATCGGTTAAGGGTTTTCAGTGCCGCAAATGCGGTAACTTGGCTTGTTTACATAGGCGTAAAGTGAAAAAAGTGCCTCTTTGTTGAAGCAAATTTTGTGTAATGATAAAAATGTAAAACACTTGCTTGAACAGCTAAAAGTGTGATCAAATTGAATTGAACATTTAAAGGCCTGGCCAAACAGTGTCTAGTGTTTTTCATCAGTATTTGACTGTATTTCACAAATACAGTAAAGTAACAAATAATTGCCGTGCGATAGTGCAACAAGTCACACCTGCTTGTTCTAGTGTCTGGTTTGTTTATCGGTAAACTTGAATGAGAGTGTTTGTTATTGGTTCATTAGAAGATGCTATTCTGTGCTAGAGCTCTGGCATTTATAAGTAAGGTTGTGTTGTGTTTCTGGCATAAATAAGCGTGAACTGTTTGTGAAACACAAGTAACGTATTATTTGCTCAGCAGTACCTGGATAGTTGTTGCATGTTTACTTTGTAACAACAACTAAAACCCTTTTATTAAGATAAGATAAAGATAAACCCCACGTATTAGATAATCTGATTGGCATGAACACATTTAATTGGTTTTACTGGTATTTCTGGTTAATTGACTACTAATTAGTGGTAAAAAGACACGATATTTGGGTGATGGATGGATTAAGACAAATAAAATTCATGCTTCATGCATGCTTAAAAATGCTTCAAAACTTCGAGAACATAACTACGCTTTGGGCGATTCAACCTTCATCTGTAGCGTGTAAGGAAGATGTTCTTTCTGACTTCAGAACGCATTTGTGTGAGAAACGTAAACAAGTTTTAAGTGCTTCCAATGTCGAAACCAGAGCGTACACGATGACCATTGAATCCGTTGTTTGCTCACAATTGCTCTATTACGCTAAAATATTCAATTAGGGATAAATAAACATAATCAATGGCAATCAATCAATACCTAGTCTAAACTAGGCAGAATTGAAGAGCGCCAATTCTAGTCGATTTGTTCGCCTTTGATTACGGAGCGCTAACGTGTTTCAGTCCGCAAATGTGAGGGATTCGGCTCCCAGAACCAAATGTGAGGGATAAGGCGAGGGTCCCAGAACCAATCGGGGCTTGGATGATTGCGAAATATTTAGCCAGTCTTCATGTCTCCTGTGCTGTTGGGTCAATAGTAAAACAAACATTGCATTGTAAGTTGAAAGTAAAAATTACGGTAGACCAGTGATAGCGTCAAGTTTTTATCATCACCAAATGTATTTGAAAGCTGTGTTGCTTTCGAGAAGATAAAAATCGATTTTCTTAATGGGTTTTTCCAAAACACAGCCGAGATTTAGGTGTATAAATAGCATCGATTGGCCATCGGCAGATATACAGTACTGAGGCAAAAATATACTCAGGCTGCGGTGCTGTGGTTCTGGAGGTTGTGTTTCTTGCAAAGGTGTTCATTATTGGATAGGAGCAGTTCAGTAGTAACATCTGGTTTTCGATTGATGAGAGGTGGAACAAATCTTTTCGCTACTTACAGACCATCCAATATTACGTCAGCAGCACGCTATGTAGAAGAACGCTTCAAAGGATGTTTCGGCCACGCATACAAACATTCAAAAAAGGATTGAGATACTCGAAGTTTTGTACCTGGGTCGGACGGGCCTGGGTTCAATTGTTTAATATTGACTCACTATAGTTACTATATAGTGAAGGCAGCATATGGTGTGCAGCATTTGTTGTTGTTGACCAGTCAATTTTAGTGGTCACTCGTCCCGGGTTACCCAGCCGGCTTATCTATGATTGCAGGCAGGGTTTGGATTTTTTTGAAAATTTGGAGAAGGTCGAGACATTGTTTTGTGTTTTGCCAATATGTCAGCCATACTTTAGGCAGAACAAGCAGTGGGCGTGTATTGAAGTTTGCTTGGTGCAGTGAAAATAATAATTTATTACTGCTCGCACTATTCCAGTGCATACAACTGTTGAAGTTGTCGCTTCCACGTTCATCACACGTTACACGTTACAAGTCTGTTATGCACCGGGACAGACTACAAATTACATACCCTAAGGAACAGGATGGTGCGTTGCTGTATTTTGGGCCTGTATATTGAGGAGTTTAATTCCTATTTTGGTCGCGTTTCAACTGCATCTTTTTCACAGGTGACACCAGTTGTGTAGTAAGCAGTTTGCTCATTGGCATTCGAATGGCAAGCGTTTGCTAAAGAGATTTCTGGGTTATGGACTACATTTCAAAGCAATATGCAAACGTTGTGCACTATTTTGTAGGCTATTGAAGTATATAAGACAGGTTTTGCATACTGCACGGCAATTACGTTGTTCAAAGATGTATAATTTTCAAAAAAACAATCTTTGGATTGAAAAAATCGCATAAAGCGCTAGCTGATTGTTGGCCACAGTCGAACAACGACAATGTAAAGAGAACGTAGACGCCACCTGCCACTGTATAATCGGTCAGTCGGTGAGGTTGTAAGCGCTCGTCATAGTTTCTCCTTCGAAGAGTACCTATCCGGTCAACTGACATGAAAGCTTTACATTGTATTTTATCCCGAAACATTCATCGCCGACTGTTTGAAAAAAGGGAACCGAAAAAAGCGTTCTTTTCATTTTTCCAGTACGTATTATACCTTCCTGCACAATCGGTTGATATATCTATAATCGCCTTTTAAAAGTATTCCCGGGACGACGATATGCCTCATAACCAATTAGCAAACGTGACTGAGCGTTAAATCGGCGCGAATGTTTGGGAGGCAGTTTACGGAATTTGACATAAAAGGGGTTGCTTAGGAAGCTGTTCGGATCCGGAATTTAAAAAATGGGCAAAAATATCCTGGACAATCTACGAACGAAATGTAGTTAGTGGCCCAATCAGAGAAGGTGGGTATTGAGTTTCACCTTGTGGTTGCAACCACACGAAGTTGTTTTATCACAAAACACCACAACTTGAAATGGCTGCGAGACGGCCGGAGGGAATGCGATGTGGGAATGGTTGTGACTTTTTGTGTGTGTTTTGTTGCTGTAGTTTCGCTTTCAAAGGTTTCTCATACTCGAATGGTATCAGAGAGATATGATACTTGATAATGATTTAACAACATGTGAACACTGATATAGCCAATTTTCCTCTGAACGTAGCGCGTTTTTGTGGTACGATAACACAGTAACAGTGGCAAAGTGTGCAGATAACGAGTTTTGGCGATAAAAAATAACAGTAAAAATTACATATGTTTATGAACCATTACATTTACAACATGATTTGATATCAGTGAACAACACAAATAGAGATCAGCTGAAATTCCACCGTCGTGTAGTTGGATCTTATTCTTTCGACTTTTCTGAATGGAGCAACTAATTTAATTTATGAATTGTAAGGGTACGAATTGACTTATTTCGCATCGACACAGATTGATCGCTGCATCGATAGACAAACGAATGTTTCACGGTACACCTTAACATCGAATGAAACTGTTTACAATTATAACTCATTGTGATAACACAGGCGTCCTTTATTTTTGGATAAGAATGGTTAAAATAATATCTTTGCATAAATTCAATAGCTCCATTTTTGCTGTACATGAAACGCTTATCATCATTTCAACTATACAGCAGACGAAACAAGCCAAACGAGTAACTTTTTTGTGTTGCAAAATAGTCGATCGAGTCGATCTTCATTCAGCGTTGCCCAATGGCAAAAAGTCACACATCTTTACTCACTCGTTCCTCGGAAACGGAGCTTTGAGATTTGTCAAACATTGCAATCCACCTTCACAAGAGTTGTCGGTCTCAGTCCAGAAGACCGACAAAGATCATAAAATTTCACTCCATCAAATTGGTTTTTGTGACGATCTAAACAAGATCGTAAGATTCTAAAAGACCTTTTTTGGGAACAGCCGCAATACCGACCGCCGGGTGTATTGATCGTAGATAAATTGCATAAATGCAGTAGCATAACTGTACACATAAATAGCACATAACTTTTGCATATCATACACCGTGTGCCTTTGCTTCGAGAAGTTCGTTGTAATTCTCGTTGTTCGGCGCTGCTAAAGCTAACGTTTCTTATGCTCGTTAGTTCACCTCGATGGGAACTCACAAATTCTCTAAGCCAGCTTTTAGTCATTGTTGTTGGTCTGTGTTACATAGGCCTACGGCCAAAACAGTACATACAATTTTGCCTGGCGCCCATTATCACGCTGGTTGCATTAGACATGTTGGAGTTGGAGTACGAGCGCCATCCGTGCACATGTGATAAGTTATGCAACGTTGGTGGTAGGCATCACCTGTTGTAGCTGCTTGGTTTAATTGCTTGGTGATTTCGAGTCCTCACTAACACATCGCGAACGCGAAGCGTGCAAGATGAGATGAGGGCTCAAAGTGTGGTTCTCTATGTTGGCTTATCTTGTACAGATTCGTTGTTCTTTTTCTTCTGACAGTCTTTCAATGTGGTCTCTCTAAGCATTGCTCTTTGTTTCACGCTCGGTGATAGGTCCGTACACTAAACTAGACGATAACAACAATGGAATGTTCACAACGGGGACACTCACAAGACAATTCACTGTGGTAGAAGAAGAAGAGCTTATTAGGCTGACATATTACCCTCACACTTTGCTCCAAACTCTTAGGTTCCAGTAGTTACTTCTTAGCTTTACTATTGCTTCAGAGTGGGACTATTTGCTGGTTCTGTAAACTATAGCAAACTGAGCTATGATTAAACTATTAATATGATCTTAAAAGAAGTATGAGGCATGACAATCGTGCTCATCATGCAAAAATCTTCAGAATCATCAGAATTAGTCATAGTAGTATATCATTTACTTTGTGTTCATAACAAGTTCCGAATAAAATTTCACATTCAATAATAAATGGATGGCTTTATGTTGAAAAGGATCGAGTTCTGAGTTGTTTATGATGGTTCAGCCTCCGTCAGTTATCGATTTACTGTTGACAATTGCATTACATTTCGCTTTAGGGAGGCACCCTCTGCCTAACTTGCTTACTTTCACAGTTCTTTGAAGCAAGAGTTGCTAAAGTTCAAGCAAGAGAGTTAAAGCAAAGCAAAACAAATGCAAAAGATAAATAAAAATTAGCCCAAACAGACAACGACCACAGGCGGCAGCTTCGTTGCTACTATCAACTGCAGCTTCATTTGCTGTTGCTGTCGCTTTGCCTATCAGTGTATGTTGCGGAAATTAAGAAAAGATTGGCAGGGAACCGTTCCCCCGAGCGTCTCTGGTATTCTCTGAAGAATGGAGTTATCAAGCTTGTTTTTGTGATTAAAAACAGACAACGCTAGCGAGCTACGATAGATTGCAAAGTAACTAATATGGTATTGAGGTGTGTAACGTATGATGATGTCTTTTTTAATATCAATTTGTGCTTATTGCTTATAAATAATTTAAGCACATTATTAAATGATGAGTGGCATTTATTTCCAACTTCAGGCCCTTATCCCGAGCATACAAGATTATATCGAAAAGTCTATTAGAATTGAAAGTTTTATGGGTAACTGTCGAGCAGCTGAAACAATCCTGCTTGTTTGTCGATACTCCTCGTAGGTGCATCGGTCACAATGGTTGCTCTCAGTTAGACTGTCAGCTACAGTGTAGCACTGTATGACCGAAGAATTGCAAAGTTATTGAATAAAATAAATAAAATAAAAATGAAATAAATAGTATGTACTAAGATAACTAAAATAATAATCCATTTTGTTCTCTTTTTCTTAAATCTTAAATAGAACCGCTGGTAAATCGGTATGCATCACGTAGAAAATCGGTGTTCGCAGAAACCTACGATCCCGAAAACGACGATGAAGACGAAGGAGCAAGAGCGATATTTCCCAAAACGGATGAGCAGCGGGCTAGATTGTGTGATTCGGTCAAAAACATTCTTCTCTTCCGATCTTTGGACAAAGAACAGGTCAGTTTGATGTGATTGATGTAGAAATTGAATAAAACCTAGAAGCATATTTTATTACAGTAAATTGTATTTTAGTAGTTTTGTTGTAGTTTCTGTTATCGTTCGAGGCAATGATGCGGTGACAATTTTTTATATTGGCTTCCGTCACATTTGTCATTGCTATAGGTTGTATCGTTGCGTTGCTGGTTTATCATTTTGTGATTTGTCTTCGGTACAGATGAACGAGGTCCTTGATGCCATGTTTGAAAAAATTGTGGAAGCTAACGACTATATCATCAAATTAGGGGATGATGGTGACAACTTTTACGTGATTGAATCGTAAGTATAACTACAATTCTCATCGTTCTCGCTAAACGATTGACTTTCCTTCTTTCCAACAGGGGAACTTATTTCGCATTCGTAGGTGAAGAACAGAAGCACATACACACGTACGATAATAGAGGTAGCTTTGGGGAGCTGGCTCTTCTTTACAACATGCCTAGGTATTCCTGTTTGAAACGGCAATTTGTTATTAAATCAAGTGGTTTGATGCACTTATGCCGCATTTAATTATTTTGTAGGGCTGCCACCATTCAAGCGCAAACAGACGGCAGGCTATGGGCAATGGATCGTCAAACCTTCCGACGAATCTTACTAAAATCTGCGTTTAGAAAACGGAAAATGTATGAAGCTCTTTTGGACTCTGTTCCCATGTTGAAAACACTCCAGGTAACTTCAGGGACAAAGATGAGATTGCTGTGCAATCGGTTTTTAAATTTTTTTTTCACTTTTAGAACTATGAGAGGATGAATCTGGCTGATGCTTTGATACCACAAACATACGCTAAGGGCGATCGAATCATCAAACAAGGTTAGTTAGTGAAAACATTTTTTTCATTTTTTACATTAGTTCCAGTTGAATTCAGCCAGCCCGATCCGTTCTTCGTACATGAGTACTAAGTACATGAGTACTCACCACTAAAAAACAATTTCTCCGTTGTTGGTAGTTTATCATTACCCTACCGTAAATTCCTCGCAAAACGCTGAGTTTCTCTCATTATCGAGCCAATTGTTGACCATTATCAACTATTGTTTGTTTCTTAATGCAAGATACTTGTCGTGCTGAATCTGTGCGTTTATGACGCTGAGGAGACTGACGAGATGCCACTTTACGTCACATTTGAAATTATTTGCATGTATGGAACTTGTTCTGGTTCTATATCGTTTCAATAGATTACGCCTTTGAGTTAGCTAATGTGTTGAAATTGTTCGTATTGGTGAAGTCACTATTGAATTTACAAAAAGTCAGCTCAATGTTACATCCTGTATTCCGATCACATCTTTTCAGGCGATGCGGCTGATGGTATGTACTTCATTGAGGATGGTAAAGTATCCATCCGTATTCAACAGGATGCCGGCGAAGTGGAGATCTCCAATCTAGAAAAGGGAGGATACTTTGGCGAACTTGCTCTAGTGACGCACAGGCCCAGAGCGGCATCCGCTTACGCCGTCGACAATGTGAAAGTAGCATGTAAGTTTTCTGTTGCATTGTTTTCTGTATATTATCTAGCACTACAGCTACATAGTTTTCAATACAATTCCTGCTTAAGTTTGGGTACTATCTTGAGCTATTACTTAAGGGTACTTAAGCTACATACTATCGATTCGCAACGACTCGAATAATGCTGTGTTCTTGTAATTTCTCGGAGAACTTAATTTTTATGTTGTCACCTATTGATTTAACTAAATATTCGCTTCACTGTTTTAATTTATCCTTTTCTTTCTAATGTTTTTGCATGAACCGTTTCGCTTACTCAATTCATGTGCCCAATTCTCGCGCGTTTCTTCGACCATCTGGATAACCGCTGTCATACTAATACATATTTAACACTGTTTACACTGCAAATCTCATTCACACAATGGTGTTTTGTACTTTTTTAAACATGTGCAATTCCAATATAAAAATAATTCCAATCAATCGTACTCCCAATATTTTATTTTGTCTCATTTGCCTGTATTATGAATGTGTGATTCGAAAATGTTTCGTTTGTTTTATTTTTGTAGTCTTAGAAACTGAATGTTTTGAAAGATTGTTGGGAAATTGTATTAATCTCTTGTTACGCAGCATGAAGCATTATCGTTTTGTGGATGATGCGGTTTACGCAATGATTCGTGAGGCGTGTCAAAAATCTTAAGAGGTAGTCGATATTGTGTAATATTGTGTAAATGGTGCAGTACTTTGCTCCATTTGATGTATATCGTTGTTCTAGTGGAGATGTTCTAAGACTTTACAAGCTTTACTCAATTAAAGGACCGAAAACAAACATATTTTGAAGTTCTTGATCATATCATTAACAATCATCGACGTAACAGATCCCGTTTTCGATTTTCAACGGAGGACAATAAACCTTTCTTCTTATCGTTGTTAACTGCTTTTTTTTGTATCGTGCGAATCTGTGCGTTTCGTGTGTCCAGTGTACCTTAAATTTGTACGAAATGGATCCAATAATCCAACATATAAAACAAGAAGAACATTTCTTTAGAGTTGCAATTCAATTGTACAAACTGTTTTACAACAACAATTATGCCACTGTCGCCCTTTGGTGAATCTACTTTAATTACCTTAACTATTAACCAATGAGCTAGTGGTACAAATTTTACTGAGTTACATTCACATTACATATACATTACATTCACATCATAACTAAAAAGGTAAGAATAAATGCATTTTATTTCAATCAATACTCAAATATTGGCCGTAACAGTGATACGCATGTGCTTTCGAATTTTTGAAACAAATTATAATCTATAATTTGAACATAGAGTAAAGAACTAAATCGCCCTATATATATATCAACATCCCTATTGGGTTTAACTGTGTCATACTTCCAGACAATTTAAATTTACATTTTTTCATATCACAGTGCCAAATATTATATACTATTATACATTTTTGTGTATTGGTGCTTGTTTCAGTTTTGGATGTGGATGCATTTGAACGTCTTCTCGGACCCTGCATGAACATTATGAAGCGTAACATCGGGGACTACGAAACGCAGCTAGTGAAAATCTTTGGCAGCAAAAACAACATCACCGACATTCGATAAAGAGAAATTAAATATTTTGCTATCAATAAGAAATTTGCTAAGAAAAGAATGACGAAATCATGATCTTAATCGTACACACAATCGTCAATATTTAGGATAACTATCGTTTCCAGAATATTTTTTCCAGAGTAGATGATGCAAAATGCGGATTATAAAACATCAAAAAGTCACTCTTTAGTCAGAACCAATTGGAATGATGTTTCACGAGTATTCAATAAGAATAGTAACAATGAAGTAATTCATCTGCTAAGCCCAGTTTTAGGTAAGAAGCGCTACAATTTGTATACACAGAGAAGCATACAAAATCAGGTAAAGGTGTTTACCGTCTATCCGGGTGTGATCGAGAATCAAAATTTCATCAAATGTCATCAAAGGACACCAACGGAGAAAATATGAAATAACGTTTCCAAACGTTAAAATCCTTTTAACAATCAATATCCAGCCTTGTCCCCGATTGGTCAGCACACGATGCTTCTCAAGTAAGTGATGAGCTTGAAGCATTCTTCCTTCTACTAACCCTTCCAATATTGACTCAATAACGTGTAATGATTATCTATGATATCAAGGGACTTATTTAAAAGGCGCCAGACGTTTCGATCGGATGTCATGTATAAAACTAAAGTTGATGGATATATACAGATGTGTATAAGGGATGTTCCAATGTAAACGGTACTTTTTTACAGTAGCGTGCTTTCCTTTCCATTCTTTACGCCCCCCTTTAGCTTCTAATTTGCATCTTTATTGAGTCACGCATTTCAAGACATTGAGCCTTTTCCTATGTGGTTGTTTTTAAATTTGTAATCTTTTGTTTGCAAATACAACCAATATCAAATATAAACATACAACACATTTTGAGCAATTGGGGAAATGTATGCAATGATTAGGTGAAATGTAGAGATTGGCTCATATTCATGTGCATGTAAGTCTCTTGAGGATGGTCATAACGTTGATAATTACATTATGAAAGCCAAACTATGTTGCTGTAGTGATCGTACTTTCAAGCAGCTTTCTACATACACCCAATGCAGATTATTTGAAATATTTCTTTTCGTAACAATAATTTGACCAAGATTGAACCACTGTAGACTGCAGTGTTTTACTTTCTTTGGAACTTCCTCATTTACATACATATTATACCGATCGAAAGTCTCCGAACAATGCAACTACAACAATGCAATTCCAATGTGATAGTATTTAAATCCAGTTTAAACCGTAACCGTGGGGAACACGGTACAGTTTTTCAAATTCAACCAACCGATTCGTTCCATTAAAACTTATTTATTTTGTTTAAATTATAAAAAAATACGGAGGAATCAATAAGCATAAACCAGCATGATCTACCATGGTACACAGTTACAGGATTATTTCCGCAGCAGAATTTCAAACTTTAACACCACACTTTACACTCTTGAATTGAATTTACAGACAAATTCAAGTCGCACCCAGGCATGAATAAGTTAAACGATCTAATTTTATATTTGTCACCATCTCTTTCTCTTGCAATTAGAAATCCATAGACTCTTCCATCTTATCATTGTTTGTGAATGAAATTAGTCAAGCAACAATTCTGTCATGAGAAAATCCTAAAACCCGTCGATTCTTGCATTGATCGGAGACTAATGTGTATGTATTTCTTTTCCACCTTATGGGGCAGTCTTTGAATATTTACGGCGTGAGCATATGCCTGTTGTATGAAATTTTGGTTTGACAACGTTTAATATTGTTAAGAATATTAAATGCAAAATAATGAAAATAATTCTTAATTCATTGGTTGTTTGGCCGAAACTGCTGCTGGTCGGTTGATAATTTATACCTAATTTATTGTTTGTTATATGTTCGCCATTTAGTAAGACATGTTGAGTGTATGCTTAAGACGAGTTGTTATTTAAAAAACCCAAAACGAAACGAATTGGTTTTGTAGAAGCTCATTAATTACAATAAAATTTCGTTTAGTCAAAATAGAACTACAAATGATGAGATGAAACTATAAGAGATCAGAGATGTTAGATAATCAGAAGTACAGAATGCGTACAAAAAACTAACAAACTCTGCTTTATACTGGAACAAAGAGAGAGCCCGATTGCTTTAATGTAGGACACGTGCAAGCACAAGCAGAAGGCAATATTGCAAAGAGAGGAGCCATAAAATTTTAAATTTTAACTAAGCCCATGTGACACCGGCGCATCGTACTAGAATATCAAACGAAAACACCTATGATAAAATGTAAAAAATGCAGCAGATTGCTTTGAAAATATGTAAAAACAGAATAAATGATGTATTATTTTGCACGGAGTACTTTGACCACTTTGTACGTGAAGTGTCGAGCGCGAAGTTAAGCCGTTAAAGAAAAACTAACACATTGAGGAGTACTTAATTAGAAACATAACGGCGTCTGAAAGTACTGCAGAGGAAGTGCATAGCACTTAGAAAAAAGCAAACTAATCGGCCCCTTCTCGTATTGAATATCTACACTGATGAAACAACTAAACTCGATGATGTCGCCAATAGTCCAATAAAAGTATCTGTTTGTTAAAAAGATCAAAAAATCAAAACACAAAAATGTATTATTAAAAGAGGAGAGCTTACCTAGCGATAGTGTGGTTTGATTAATGCAACGCTTCTTTGGCCAGATATTAATTTATAACGGTCAACATATCAACTGTGGAAAGATGCAAAACATTCGAAGTATATGTAAGTTCGCGCGAACAATTTGCAAAGCATTGCACTTAATTAGTATTAGTGCCGTGCGATCTTGCTCTTTTAGATAATAATTGACCCCTTTCAATACTATTTGTCTAGACAAGTGAGGAAGTATGTGGAAGATTTGAAAGAAGGAAAGTTTATTTCGCTGAAAGTATAAATTTACGTGTTCATCAAACATGTTCTTTTGCTCGAATGAAATGTGTGTCATGTCGTGAGGAAGTGATGAAAGAACATAATGTGAAATGTTTTTTACATCCAATGGTCATGCAATAAAGTGTTGCTTTTATCATTTCCATACACCCGTCGGTGTTTGGAAGAAATGTAAAATGATCTATTTTAACCAAAAGTTCTTTCAATTTATGTGTCTAGAATGGTCTGGTTATTGATCCATAAATTATTTGTAGCTACGTAAAACACATCATTCATTTCTATTCTATATGAACCCTTTCAGAAATGGAATTGATTGTAGCTCACATGATTGGAATTATTAAATTGGAAAAAAACAGTCCCCTCGATTTTCGGTACTCTTTTTAATTCATTTATCCCTTCATACATTGATTGATTGAATTGATACAGTCTCGCTGTTCATGAGTATTGGGCATCACGACCATAACATTAAGACACATTGCCATAGTTTAACACTTGGACAGCAAGCGTTTAAGATGTATTTAGGTCACTCGGTGATCTCTGGAGTCTAGAGACAGTGCGACAACTAGGCTGTTTTGATTAAGAAAATAGGATTAATACCTTTCTGCGTGGCAATGACTTGAGGTGCGGAAGCTATTGAAACTGCAAGCCTTTCCTATCTGTCTCTTTCTTTCGCCATTTCCTAGCAGCAACCACGGAATGTCTGTGTGACTGGTTCGACTGGGTTTCGATTCAACGTTGTGAAAAATGTCCCTGTACGTAATTCTAATGCACTATTGTAGTGCCCTACGTGCGTGTATTAGCCAAAGTGAGTGCTGATTGAAAATCGATCCAATAAACAAACCGTTGATCATATATTGTTCATCAGTTGACTAAAGAATCAGGTAGCGTGCATTCAATAGTCTGAGTGGATATATTGAAAAAAGATTTTACCGAAGTTGAATACGTTTTGACTTTTCGAAACATTTTTATCCATAGACGGAGGCCAATATGGTTTATGGTCATATTAGCCGACGTCATGCAGACATTTCTGGAGTTATTTATCTAACTATAGATAAATGTCGAAGGTAGCAACCTGACGCGTAATTCGTTCTCATAGCTCTTTTTAAAGAATACGTAGAGGTAGCACAGGATGCGTACCATACAAAGTTGTCCAGGCTAAGCTGGTAAATTTACACACCGTACTCCGTACACCGTTTGGTACTCAAAATAAAAACAACGGACGATTGTTAAGCTTCTAAACGGTTTCAAGTAGCAGGTTAGAACAAAAGATTCCACAATTATATTGTTTTTTCCTGTTTTTTCGAGTAGTTTATGTTTCCTTACATACCTACTACATATCAAAACTTATTCAGTAGCAATCGTATAGGAACATCTTCATTTCACCAAAGGTCCCACGTTTTGCAACCTAAAATCATTCCTACACCGTGCTGTTTTGAATTTGTATTGGATTCTCGTGCAGGAGATGGGCATTGATGTTTTGTAAATATTCCCAAGAGCAAGAAATATTTTGTCAACGCTCTGGCTTGTTGCTGGTCGCTGTTATACAGAGGAAGCGTCTTAGCGCGTCCTATTTTTTAACAAAATCGTACAATGGGTCTGCGAAACGAACCTAACCTTATTAATACCTGGTGTCTGCAGCTTATCCGCAATACCTCTCTTGTCAACCTATGAAAAAACAGACATCTTAAAGTGCGCCTGAATGTTGATCGGAATAATACTTCTTAAACAAAATCCTGAACGATCAGATAGGAGTGACTTTAGGAGGAAAAAGTAACCAATGTAAGAAACAAAATTGATGATAATTCGAGAAAAGAAGGATACCTTTCTTATCTTATAGGACACAGATAGCTGGGCAATCATGAATTCTAGTATACAGTAAATGCAATCTTACAAAAAAAAACCACCAAATCTTCTTCACGATGGCAACAATGCACAATGATATTGCAAAAGAAAGGAAAAAAACTACTGCCAGCTGAGAGGAAAAGTGAAATGGGGGTGTCATAAAGAGATTGCGAATGGATAGTTGTGTTTTATGTTGAGCTATGGATGTGAATAGAATATGTGAGGCAGTTAACAAATCGGTCAGGCATCCTTCTTGAACTAGTTTTAACATAAGTTGCATTCGAATGGTCTCTCATATATGTCTAAACGTTATATAAGCACAATCGCAATATCATGAACTCATGATTTAGTCACAGTTGGGCGTGAATGATTTGGTAATACCAGCGGTATGATGTGATTCGAATTTCCATTCTACATGCCTATTGATTATTGTTAGTGCGAAATTACTACTGTGGTATTGGCTTTCAAAACGCCATCACTATTATTTATATAATGAAGAATTCATAATTTGTACTATTGACTGCAAAAGCAAACGTTTGCATGCACCATCCAGCTGGGGGCCGGCTGTTGAACAGCCGACAGTTGGACGTCAGAAGATGCGGGTCGTTTTCGGTTCAAGAAAGTTTAGTTCGAATTCATGTTTTTTTCTTCTTTTAACTGTTGTTGATCGGCTATGTAACGTTTGACAGCCAGCGATTATAAATGAGCAGTTTTTATTTACGTGACAGCATATACGGGGAGACGCATTCAAATTCTAACATGCATAACTACACATTGATTGGTTATTATATAAGATGCAGGCATAGCTCAATCGAGTGACATTTCGATACTAGATAACAACCTTCGCCATTAATAGGTTAATATTGGTAGTTAAGTTACATTTTCTCAGCCGTATTGCGTTGACCGTTAATTCTGAGTGGCAGGTGAGAATGATCGAACAGACGTGGCATGCGTGAACTAGAAGAGACAGCGATTGATCGTTTGAGGAGGAGGATCGTATCAACCGAAAGCTTCCTTACGTGTACGCACACGCAAGTAGACAAAACGGGCGACTCTTGCTTAGGATTAACTGCCTCGAGTAGACGCGAGAAAATTGATACTATAGAATGAATTCGTGCGTTAAATTTAATTTTCCGGATGGCGGTTTGGATAGTGAAGCAAATCAATAAAAAAACAAGACAAAACCTATGCGTAATATAATTAGCTAAGGAACAAAAATAATTAACAAAATGAAACATAAAAAACAATGTTGCTGTCTCGTTATTGAAGGTGTCGTATATTATAATAAAAATAAAAGTGGGAAGTAGAAACAAAGCACACGCTAATAAGTGAAGAATGTCCTGTATGGTTCGCTGTCTCATTAGATGGTTCCGTGATTTGAATGAAATATTTTTTTTCCCAGGTATCTGTAATATTTTGAAAGGTAAGAGTAGTAAGTGAAGTGTTATCCGGATGCGAAAGTATTCAATGAAATTGGAAAGAAAAGGATATAATCTCTAGAATTTCCCCTTGGATTACCGTTACCATTTGTACACGAAACGTGTGAAATATGAAACGAGAAATAACTCAAGCTTCTCCATCGAGTTGCTGACAATTTTGAAATAAAAAAGGTGATTATGGTGATAGCATAATGGTCTTACTCAACATTAGCCATGATTACCGTTTGTTTTAAATTCCCTTGGCTTCAAACTGGTGTTTGGTGGAGTCCGACGGTTTGGAAAATGTTTTGGAACAGCAAAATGTGTCTTCCCTTTTATTCGAGTTTAATTTGATTTATAGTCTATTCCTTTAAAATTTATTACCAGACGGCATTTTAAACGTTAATTTGTTTGGGCTTTAAACACGTTAATCGAACCCTTTGAGCCACTGTTACCAATGGGTAACGTTCCTTAAGCCATATACTGTGGTATGTCTTTTTCCGCAGCTGTTCGTGTGGACAGTTCAATTGCGTGCAATTTTCCATGCATACGAGTAAAACTAAGCCGGTCTATTTTCTATACCCCAATTCAATGTAAATTTTACGCATGCGCCGATGCGCCTGTTTCTCAGATATTCAGGGTTTACGAAGCATCAGCACGAATATAATCAAACCGGCCCAACCTTCCTTCTGAAGTGCAGTGTGAATTTTGTTGATGCTTATTGTCACCTCATGTTTGCTGTGCAATTTGGCGTACAATGGAGATCAATAGTGAACTGATTCGAAAACGTGCTGAAGTGGCACTAGAAATCGCCAAAGACCTGCTAGTTGATGACGACGACAACGACGACGACGGCGGAGATATCGATGAGGAGGAATATTGCTGTGGTGATAATGACGAATTAGAGGAGGAATCGAAAGAAACTGATCGTGACAGTGGAATGAAAACGAATGCCAAGGACGAAAAAACGGTATTGCTCTTGTGTCGGCACGGTCGAATCATGTCGGTTAACATAAAAGTTTTCTCTCATATCGCTAGGAAAACTACAAACACAAGGGATCGCGGGCAAAAAAAGGTTGGCTGAACACTGTAGCAGGGGTAATAATGCGTCCTTTCGGTGTGTCACGTTTGAATAGCAATGAAAATACACAGAAACTGACGTAATTTTATGGCAAAACATTTGCTGTTTGGTACTTCAGGTAGCAAGCTGAAATGGAACATCAATTTTAACCTAGATGTTCAAGCTTCGAACAAGAACAGCCAAACGAAGGGAAATTCTAAACGAAACGCTGGTGCTTCATCTTCCACCGTCAGTCAGCAGCCGACCTCTGCTGATGCTACAGTCATAAAAAATGTGAGAAATTATTTGCGCTTCAGATGCTGAGTGGAGACATGACTATGCTTTCCCAAATTCCCTGTTTTAGCTTAAAGCGGAGAACAGACGTCTGGGAAAATTAGCTGATACGTTTTTAAACGGTAATCATGATCGGTATTTTGAACAGGCAGATAGCTACAACTTTTGAAACTTCTTTCTCTTTTCAGAGTGTATTCAGTTGAAAACAAAAGCGAGTGAACTTGTAGAGGTATGCTAAGAAGACTTGTAAATCAATTGTTACATTTCCGGTGCTGCCAGATTTTGTATGTTATTGTTAATTTCGGTAATTTGATGCTACTTTTTGTGCTCTTCCGTAGGCTAAAGAGCAACTACTGTCCAGCAGACTTGAACGTGAGCGTTTCGAGAAAGGTAAAAGGATTGCTGAAATGTTTTCATCACACCGAAGTAATTTCAAACTTTTGCAAATTTTGCAGAAATAAGCGAACTGAAAAGATGTCGAGAAAGCTTGATGGCGGAACATGCTGCTGAGTCCGAACGGCATCATGTAACGGTGGCGCAACTCGAAAAGAAGGTCCAAGACACGTGTGCGCAATTAGCTGATGTTAGTGCTTCTTAGAAAACGCTGAAAAGGATGTTCTCGTAAAATGTTTGATTTGTTTTTACAGATGACCAAAAAGTGCGACGAACTGTGTCGGGTTGGACAGGGTAAAGATAAAGGTATCATACAGTTATTTCCTAAAAAACGCTTTCATATTTTCATCAAAACATTTGCCGCGTGCCAAAATCATCTATCTTACTCAAATACTCGAATAATATCATTTCTGAACCTTCATTACAACTAATTTGTTTCAAGTTATAATGTTTTCCTGCTATAGTGTTTTAAGCTCAGACTTTGATTCAAAGCAAAACACCGGGAAAGAAGTAATGGATTGATCAAGCAAGAGCAGTTTCCAGAGTTTTAAAAACGCTTTTTACATATTTGCGATAGTGTTGCGATCATCTCATCTCCAGAGCTCTTGTTAAAGACTACTTCCAGGTTATCGTATGACACTTTTTATAGTAACCAGACCAATGATCTTGCGTAATGAACTATTAATGTTCAACAAATTACTAGTTACATTTTGATCGTTTTATATTGCTTTTGCTCATCGTATTATTAGCTCAAAATAAACATTTGCAGGCATATTTACATTGTGTTGCCGGAACCATAAAACCCATCATAGCACGTTTTAGTAATGACAATTGTTTGGAAATTTTTAGAGCTTGATACGCTTACAAAGCAAAGCGAGGCTATTGCGCAAGAGCTACAGCAAACCACAGAGAAATACCAGATTAGGTTTGATAATCTAACAGAAAATCTGTCAAAAATGGAGATAGAGAAAGTCGAGATAACCAAGCGGAATGCACTCATCGTGGCAGAGGTAGGAAATATTATATAAGGCTAAAAATAGACCCAAAAGCGGTCGAACGGCATATTTTACTAGATGGTTGACTTTACTAAAAAGCATTTCTTTCAACTCTTGGTACAATTTCGAAACAGATATCACATAATTTAGAGCAAATGGAACGCGGTAAAAAAGAGGCCGAGTCGAAAATCGTCGCGATGAATAACAAATTGGGTGAGCTACAAAACGAAAAGTATGAAACACAAAACGACTTAGAGATGTGCCGGGCACAGATGCGTGAAATGCAGCGTGTGGTTGCAGTGTAATTATTATAGTGTACCTCGTATGATCGTTAAGACGCACCTCTGAATAGTAAATATTCTATTCTTTCAGCTTGGAATCCACACAATCGGTCACCACTACCAGCGAGAACAACAAAAATGGGCTATACACATGCCCGCTGTGCAGTGAACAGTTTGAGTCTCTTGCAACCATGCAGCTCCACGCCGAAGACTGTGGCTAGAGCACGCGGGCAGTGTAGGAAACCGTTCTAAGCGTGTTTCACCCACTTCAAAAATGTACCGCGCTTTGGTGATTAAACTTTTATGGATGGCATTTGAAATATAAATACATTTTATGGGTGTAAAAAAGGTAACGTTCTGATAGTAACTCAGTCTGTGAGCTGTGGCTGTGAGAAATGTCCGTCCGTCTTTGTCCTTGAAGGAGCGAACACCGTCTTGGTTGATTGATCAAATATCATCTGTCTGCACAACAAAACTAAGAGCTCAACTGGTGCTTTTTTATAAGCCACGCAGACAACAACATCTCTATTCCAAGCTGTGTTTCCCAACATTTCCAGATAAAATCAATCTTCGACTTCCTCATTTATTTATTTATCTGGAACTGCAGTGGTCCGGTGGTCCTGGTCTAGGAGCTGACAACGTCAAAGACGCCCAAAAACAGACACAACTCATGAAGTTGTAAAAAACAGGATATCTTATTGGAAAATCGTCAAGCAACTGAAAGAGATTTAGTATGAGGCCTAAGCTTCGCATTGAGCAGTATAACCATTATTTTGACTGAAGTATTGGGTTTCAGAAAGCTTCGCTAAAAGTGGAACAAAAACGCATTCGAATGCAAGTTTCTCGGCAACATTTGCGGCGGACCATTTTCGGCAAGATAAAGTGGATTTTGTTCATTGAATCATCACAAGGGCTGGGGTCTAACACCATGATCCTGAATCAAAACAAGTGGCTAAAGGGTGGTGTAAACCCGGTTCTGCGGCTCCGAAACGAGTTCGTGCCCAGAAACCGCCCAAAACGTATTAGCAACAGTTTTTGGGATGGGAATGGAATTTTGTAAGCGGATTACTTGCAAACTGACAACAAACATTCAATTTCGATTGCTGTTGTAACCTTTTATTAAAAAATTTGTAAAAATAGACCCGTTTTAAAGAAGGAAAACATTCTCTTTCAGCACCATGTCACAAGAGCCGTTTCAAAATCCGAGCCAAAATCCATGAACTAAGTTTCAAATTGTTGGAGTATCCACCGTATTTACCAGATTTAGCCCCTACCGACTAACGCTCTTCGCTGTCAGCGCAGCTGACCACGGTTCGAATCCCGGGATCGGTTGTCACTCAACCGGCCATGGTTTCGATCCCCGATACCGGCGCTGACAGAGGGGGTTGGCGCGGGACCAACAACCCCGCCCGTAAAAACGAAATGTTACAGATAGCACCGGGGATAATTGACATTAACAATTGTCTCTGGTGCAGGCCAAGACCGCACAGCGGTTGTAGTGCCAAAGAAGAAGAAGAAGAAGAAGCCCCTACCGACTTCCATCTGTTTTCAGACCCATATAAATTGTGCGTGAAAAGCGTTTTTCATCCGATGAAGACTTCATAGCAGCTGCGGAAGCGAATTTTGAAGGCTTCACTTCAGCGATGGAATTCTTAAATTGGAGTCTCGTAGGATCAAGTACATTGATGTTCGAGGAGGTGAAGGGTTATCGTTGGCGGGACGTCGGCGGGTTACCGTACGCAGCCGCTGGGAACTGTTGCATTCGATTTCGGATTACAGCTTTCCTCGAAAATACACAGCATCGTTTTGTAGTTAGTTTTTTTTTTGTGTTTTATTGAGTGCGTTCTTCGTTCCTGTTTGTGTTGTTCTTTAGACGACATAGTTATGCATTTTTGTTTTCAGTTGTGCCCCGGATCACAACAGCGCCCATTGAATAGTGTACTTTTCTGCTCTTATGCTTTTCTCTCTCTCTCTCTCTCTCTCTCTCTTTCGATTGTACAAAATTGTGTCTTAACGAAGATGACGACAGTTGTATTGATTACTCTGTTTCGTATTTCCGAAATGCTTTACCGCTATTGGCGGCACCAGTTTCTCACTTCCTTTTATTTTCCTTTGTTTTCTTCAGTTTGTTCGACTTTTCCACCCCCTCGTTCCTACCCTATGGGGACCACACAGTGGGGGGAGTGCTCAATGATGGACTCTGTATATAAAATATAAATATATTTCATATAAATTTACGCAACCATTTGCTCTCAACACTTATGCCGCGCTGGGGCATGCAGGAGTTTTTGTAATTGTATTTTGTATTGTATCGGTTGTTTTTGTTCGTACCTTCTTCAAAACGTTCTAACAAAGTGGTTCAACGGTTAGAATCTCTTCAAGCTTTTGTGTATAACATTTTTCACGCTCTAGTGTGTTGGGACAAGGCTTTTCTATATTCTTCCTCCCGTGATGCCGCCTACGCCTAGAGTGACACTAGAATGACACAAATGTTCGTGTGTGCGGGAGATGGAAGGTGGTGGGGGAGTATTGCTGGTTCTGCGCTCCCACGAGTTGGGCAAAATATTTGGCGATGATATTTTGCCGAAAATGCGCACCAAGCGTCCTGGCTCCGGCCAGCCGCCGTTGGTGAAGTCACAAACACCTCATCCTACGTAGTCCGTTAGCATGCTCCACTAATTTCTACGATGGCAAAAATCATTGCTTGCGTTGAAGCACGCCTCATCTGCGCACGTTGCACTACACTACAGCGCGCTGACACTACGCTACTCATTGTTGCTGCCATTGTTGTGTATACCAGCGGCTGTTGCTCTACGTACAGAAATGCATCTGCTCTGCGCGATGGAAATCGTGTTGGTTACTTACTGCTTATGTGCTTTGCTTTATGTTTACCGATTTTGTGTTATTTTCACGAATATTTGTATTAAAAAAGAAGCTCTATTTTTATGATTGCCTTGCATTCCTAATTTCATTTTACGATTTCTACTTTTTCCAAACGGTTTCGCCATATGTTTGTCAATTTTTTTTAAATTTTAACCATTTATGTGCCCCTCGCCCGTACTATGCATATTTGTGTGTCTACTTTTGCTTGCGCTTTTGCGCGCCTGTTGCATCGCAACTGTACCTCTTTCCTGTTTACCGTTTTCGTTCCTTTTCCTTCTTTCAGTTTTTCTCCAATTTCCGGCTAGTGGCTAGTGTCTGGCACCATTCCTGATTTTCTTTTTCATAATTTCAGAAGAAGCATACCTCAAACTTGAATGAAACAACAATAGAAAAACCGAACCCTATCCGGCAAGGGTAAAAATGGAGATTTCCGCCGATTTCCACTGGCGGGCGAAGCGGGCGATACGTATCGTTTGCGAAATGGTTTCCTGTACACGGGTCTACGGCTGCATTCTTTTGCAGTGCTTTCTTTTTTCCGACAGCTGAGTGGAATTATCAATCGGTTCATTATTAGATTATTACGCGCTGCTGTGAATGTTTTGAATAAGAATTTGCTGTGGATAAATGTATAAAGTGCGTTGAGGTGCGCATTCAATTTGTAACACTGAGAAAATGACATTTATCAAACATTTAGTTTGGCACCATGCGTCACACACGCAAAGACACTTACAAAACGGGCTTTAATTTGTGTGTCGTGTGTTGTACGGTTGTTTTTCATACCCTCTTTTTGTGTGTTATTTTTGTGTTGATAAACGATTTGTGTTTTGCTTTGAGAACTTTTCTTAGTTTTATGTTTCACTTATCCTTGCGATGGCGTTCCTTATACAAACATTTTAGGTGCGACATCTTTTACTGGATTGGACCGAAAATTGAACGTGATGCGTTTGAATAAAAGGGTTTTTTTTTTTATTTGTTGCTTGTGTTGCTTGTTATTTGATAGGTAGTTTAGTAAGTTACTGCGTGATTTTAATTCAAAAACTTTTCAAACACACAAACATGCAAAGACATAAACGGATCTATTTTATTTATACGCAGATGTCTTACAGATTTTTGCGAAATGCTTTGATTGGTCAAAAAAAAAATGGGCCGTACTTTTGTAATAATATGTGGAATCCACCGCTTGTTGCGCTTGTGATACGCAGTGTCTCTGGTCGACACATTCGCGTTGGCATTTGTGAATAAAAGTTTGAAGCAGTTACGGTATGTGAACGAAAATTATTTTTGAATCGATTTCGATTAATCTCCTTTCAATTCCCTTTTAACTCTTTCTACTGCAAGTAACGATTTCATGGTTTGACAATACCATGATGCTAAGAGCATTGTTGGTTGGGGCCGTTTTATTGTGTTTTACTGTTTACGAAGAAACATATAAATGAGCATGAACTATTCCGCCAACATAAACGCGTTTATACTTTTTCGTCAGCCGCTAACACACTTGCTTACTTGGTATGGTGGTTATGTGGGTAATATTCAATACATCCTCGTAATTCTGCAATATAAAATGGGCAAAGTGCGCTGCATAGCGTACAAGTTGGAAAATTCCTGTAATCTGATTTGTGTTTGGTTGGTTTTTGCTTTAGTATAATGTATTATTAAATACTGGTTTCTTTTCTTTTAGTATATTCTAGCATATCGTGATGCGTGCGGCCATGGTTCTGTTGGTTTGAGCTGATAAAATTACCATAGGCAAAGTAACAAAGTTCTCCAGGTATTCCTAAGAGCGCTGCAACGCATTCTAAAACGGAAGAACTTAGGGTTGCAAAACTGAAACATTTCGAAAGTCCAACAACAGACTTCAATTGCAAGTAAGGGGCTGCTAAACTTTGTTGTTAAGCGCAGGAATAGACAAGCAACTTAAAGTAGACTAACTGAAAACCAATATCCTTCATTTAAAGAAATTTACTTTCCTCTTTTCATTCACCACACAGTGCTTTTCGTCGAACGGCAATACTTTTTTTGCTTCTCCTTCTCTTTGATAATATGTGTATATAAAAATTATTTCTACTGTTTTATCATTTGCTTTTCTTACGTCTTCGCCTGCTTGCTGTACAGTGAAGTTTCTTATTTACCTAGCACTGCTACATCTCTTAGTTCATTACGTTTTATAACCAGGTTTGCTTACTAGCATACAGTTGTTACTCATTCTATTGTATCACTGTTTGTCCCAGTTTAGACTACAACATACTAAGGTAATTCAATATTTGTCACTATACACGGTTTGTTTCTTGATACTTATTCCGGTTTGTTTATATCCCCTTGAAAAAAAAAATGATATGAAGTAGTTTGGAGCAATTACTTTTCGATTCTAAACAATAGGCGGTGTGTACTGATTCAGCTTAACTTTGCGGCGTATTTTCTTTCAAACTGAAAGCTTAAACACGTTTGTAATAGATCCGAACTACAAATCGTGTGCATAACGTGAAAAATGAAACATCAACCTGTGAAGCATGTGTGATGATATTACATTTTCACTGACCCGTACGAATTGTGAAAACAATAGCCAGAGTGAGTTCATTCCTAATTCTTATTGACTTATTGAACTTATTATGTTTACAAAAGTCTTCAATTGCTTTATATGTTGAAACCTTACGCGTTTCTATTGTTTATGTTATCACTTTGGCTCTCTGCTCTCAACATACCAACAGTGGTTTGTTCCGTGTTAATTCTCCATTGTTTAAAAGTTTAACGGTGTAAGAAAGAAACAAGAAAGGTAAAAAAGAAACATCTGCGAGTAAGGTGGCGAATTTTCGGTGTCATTAACGCGAACTTAGGAGCGAAACATATACATGGTCGATGACAGTTTTTTCTAAAGAAAAATAACTAAGCAGAGATTTCAGAGTGTCAGGTATTCGTGTCTTGTTGGATGATTCATTCAGGAAGAAAAAAATAAAACAACAGATTAACTAAAGTACCACATTCATTTATTGAAAATAAAAATAAACTATTACATACAGTAGTAGTGATAATGCTATGTAGAACTTAATATGTTTAATAAATTCACTGATAGTTTTTAACAACGCAGTACATCGTGGCCAAACACGTTTCAATAAACCTAATATAAAAAATAAAATAAGAATATCGTATAATTGAAAAGATTTCTTCCACTGCTCAATTTCATGTTACTGCCCTCTTTTCTTTTCACTTCGCTTGCCCTTGTTAAAAATATTAAAACGATACCTACAGAGCAATTGCAACACGTTAAGCAATTGGGCAATTTCAAAACCAATCAGTCTCAAACACTCTTCTAAAGCTTGCTCCACCAAGACGACATTTTCTGCTACTAACAAAAGGCTTTCATACTGCACGTTTTGAAATAAAGAGTTTAAAACGCAATTTTTTGTAAAGGGGGCGAAACATTCAATCGACAGTTATTTTGATGTTTGACGAAAACTGAGTGTGAATCAAAAATCTGAAATGGTAAAATGTAAAACTTAAATTTCAACACAACGTTGGTTTACTTCATTTAAAACAAAATTCATCAAATAAAAGCTAGATTGAGGTAAAAATTAATTTCCAAAAATTTTGCATTTACGTGCGCATACACTAGTTCACTTTATGTTTCTTCAATAAGTATTCAACTAACGATGTGCAACTGTATGACAAGAGATGCAAAACCTTTACAGAGCGCAAAGACACTTCATTCCGTTTGCGTTTCCTAATGTTTTGCTCCATAAAGTTTCAGTAGATGTGCGCTGCTAGCGGGTCTGTTGTGAGTGAAGAGGCAAACATAATTTTCTAATTTCAGGTGAACAAAATCAAAAAGCTACTTTCAAGGTGTGTTTCATACGGGTATGAGGTGAGCATACAAATGTTCAACGATTCACTACTTATTGTGTTCTATTTGGAATATCATATTACACACTTTTTATAGTTTGTGTGTTATCAATTCATTACTTATTGCTCTTTCATTCAAACGTTTCGTTACGCATTTTAGATTTCCACTTCTATTTGATGGTTATACTTAATTCTTCTTCTTCATACCCATCTTTTCCGAGTTGTTTTTGTTGTGTTTACTGTACCAATGCATTTGCTCAGTTTTCAAAGGAGTGGACGACGAAGGAAATATACGGTTGGGTGCTGATTGAATAAGTTTTTTTTGTATTTTTGTCGTACATACTCAAATTACAACTGAGTGGCAAGCACATAAAACAACCAATAATGCAATCTAAAACATAGTAGTGAAACATAAGTTTTTGTACCTCAATGAATGAATGATGTAGGTTGTACAATTTAAATTAATTAAAAGTCATTGTGGGACATGTAATTCAAACAATGAAAACATTGTAACTTTTGTTGTTGAGTGTTTAGTTACAAATGTGAATAGAACGGTGTCGCGTTGTATTCTATTGCTAGACATTTGAACAAGAATGAATAAAAGCAAATTTAACAGAATTTTATCATTAACTTTAATTGAGAACTGTAATTGTAGAAAAATCATCAATAAGTGAGCTTAACTTAAGTTGAACTAGCAACTTTCTGTATCATTCCTACGTTTCTTATGAGTATATGATGAAAACACCGAAATTAATACACAAACAATGCATCCTAGTAGTTTAAATGAATATGTAGAATAGGTTTTAAAGCTAGCAATAATATGCTTTATGTTTGCTCAATTGTTGCTGCGACAGAAAGAATACTACTAACGACGGAAGCAGTATAAATGTCACTGTAGTACGTGGCACGATAGAACGAAAGAGTTCAATGATTGGTTGTGTATCATCGAGAAATTGTTCTGTTTGATTGCAGCATAAGTGTGATGGGAATTTAAACATTAATACACATAAAGGGACGTGGTTTTGATGAACTCGTATAGATTGTGTTCACGAGTAGATGCTTGGTTGGTTTCTGTGTTCTCCTTCAGCTCTAACCGGTGGTTGTGTTTGTTTGGTTTGGTAAGTGTGCTGGCGTTGGTTTGGTGGTGTTGCTTTTGGTCTTCGAACTATAAACTTTTTTCTGCTGTCCAAGATTCGGAAAGGAAAAGAACTTTGTTCACTTTATTCGTAGTAGCGGAAGATTCGATCGCAAACTGCAGCAATGCAGCTAATCGCGCTACAAAACACACTCATCACGGAAATATGGAGCATGTAACGCACGTTACGTTTCATTCAGGAAGTTTGGGTGAATAAGATGTTTTCATACAATTGTTTGGAAATTTAACGTTATCGATAACGTTACGCTAATGTATATGTACAGTCAGCGTGGAGCATAAGAATTGCGATTTAGCATAGTGATAACGCTTAGATGATAAATTAGGATTGACTGTATAGTTTGAATCAATAGCAGAAACCAAAAGCGAAATCGATAGACGATTTCTTTAAACAATGTAATGCTTGTTGCAGCACTAGTTGAGTTTTGTAGAAAAATACTCCAAAGATCTACTTTGTGTAATCGTTGCCGCGCACAAGCGACGTGAAAATGGCTGTCGTTCATTACCTGGGAAATATGGGAAGAAAATGAGAGCGCAATTTGGTTCTTGTTAAGGGCACTTGAATAAAACTGTACCGTGTAGTGGCTAGAAAAACTGCATCCAGCTTTCGGTCGGAGAAATTCATATCATAGCGGAAATGCAATCATGTAAATACTTCATTTAGTCGACAAAATATTGACTAGATGCACAGTATCAAAACGACCTACCCCGCGGGTTTTGCCAGATAACCTTTATAAATATAAACGAATCCATTCTTTCTTTGTTGTACCCTTTTACGTTGGCTCAACCGTATGTGTTTTGTATACGTGGTTTTGCACACTTTACTTTTGTCGCTTTCGTAATAATGTTCCAAACGATGCTGAGTCGCTTACAACGTAACTGCACCGAAAGAGTGTAAAAAATGATCTTTCGACTACTATATTAAACCGATTTAATCTAAATCTTCCTTCGTGAACATTTTATGCGTCGTTCTTCGTTCTTGTATTTCAAACAACGTAGAGTGAAGTTTTGTTAAAGTTCTTTTCTATTCCTGTTTGACTTTGCTTTTTTTGTCGATGCTCATGTCCCGTTAGTTCAGTTTTTATACATATTCCTCGAAGTTTGATCAACCAATCTCCCTAAGCTCAGCGCGCGCAATGCAGCATTTGCGTTCACTTTTAAGTTCATTTTTACATCTACCACTAAAATCACAGCCCTTTATGCGTCTTTAGTGAAAAAACGAAATCAGTTGAAAAGTTCATCACATATCTCCTTCAATAATCGCCGCTCGTTTGTTAATTTCTATTGTAAACAATTGATTCATTGCATTGTTCACCGTACATATTTATGCCTGTTTTTGTTTTATGAGAGCCGCCATTTGTGTTTTATGCTTTCATGCATAGAGAAACTAACCAGTCATAAGATATACTTTCATAAAGTTGAACAGAAACACTGACAAAAACTCATAACTTGTGATGCGAGTTGATTAACGTAGTTTCGTTAAAAACGGATTTGCCGCGGAGTTTGACACACGAATTCGAGTCACCATGAGAAAAAATGGTAATGAGTGTATTTGCGGCAAGCACTGACGGCTTCCTTAATTAACGAGATGATTGCCATAAATGTAGAACCTAAATGTTGAAACTAGCTTAATCGTAAAAAGGAAACCATAACTATTGAAAGTAAATGAATGGTCTTAGCTTTGCGATGTTCCACGATCCAATTCAATCACGAATAATGCTAATAATACCGCCGGAGCGTACTAGAACAACAAATTCTTGCAGTGTATAGTGATACAATTTTTGCCATCATTTTTGAATGCTTCATTTGTTTGATATTTTGGCATTTTTTTCCACTCAGTATACATTGGCATGTTTAATAATCTCTTCTTTGTTCAGTCAGGTTCAAATGTGTCTGCGTGTGGAGGTGTAGTAGATACTTTCTTATTACGTGTCTTGCCTTGTGCTTGAAAGAAGATATGACGTAATGGTATGTGTGTTCTGTATATCTTTGTTTGAGTGTGATGATGAATTATTTTTATTTCGTTTTCTTTGGTTATTGATCCCTTTTTAGATTTGCATAACAATTTACTGTTGTTTCCCATGCTCAACGATAGTAAATCTTACATTTTGGTATTTATTATCTAACAGTCAGGAAATGTGATTTACATTTACATTGTGTGTATTATATGTCTCGTTCACCAGTGGTTTCAGGGTGTTTTGCTATATTCTTACTGGAACTAGAATTGATATTCATTTTGTGTCTTTTGTTAAATTTTCTGTATCCTAAATCTTATTTCTTAATGAGATTATTATTGTTTTTTTTTGTTTTGATCGACATACACAACTCATCATCACATAGTTATGACGCGATACCATGTGTTCACACTGTAAACGATGTAGTGCTGAAATCTTGGATTAACATTTTACGATTCCTAACATTGAAGATTTTATAAACACTAGCAACACCTCAAGATATTTGTCGAATCTGTTTTCTTGTTTTCATTGTGTGTAGTGTGATATAAATAAATGATGAAATGAACAAATTAACCATTTTTCGTTCGCGACCAGTTTCGGCATTGTTTGTTGAAAAAAAATTTCACGTAAGTGTCAGTGGCTGTCCCATATATGCATGCTTTTTGATATTAGCGAGAAATAGTAATAAAATATTATCTTCTTACTCATTGCAAAACGTTACAACACCGGAGGAGGTATTTGAAAAATATTTATGGTTCTGGAGCTTGTTCTTTTTATCTTATGATTCCGAAGACTATCTGAAGGGAGCACATATAAAATGGTGAAAGAATGTGTATATCCAATATGTGTAGATTACGAAATATGTAATTGATGCATTTCTATGCGCGATATTTTATTAAAATATTCCACTTCCACGTGAAAGTCACTTTCCCCGGAGATCGTCGAAGAAAGTAAAGCTCTTCATTTCGATTGACATGATTGAAATGTATCATTTTATGTTTCATGCTTGTTCCTAAACATATCGGCACCAAATGATGTCCTTTCGCGCAGCTAATGTGAACTGCCACACGATACTATTCATGGTAATACAAAAGTAATGCATCATATTTTTCAAGTAAATGAATGCATAAAAGAATCCATCTTTAGAAAAATATAATTTTCGTCACGTACCGCAGTTAACCGTACATTTATACTTTAATTTGAAAGCATCCTTTGCGGTGTTGTTTTTTTGGCCTTGCAAGAGTTATCGGTTGCTCTCATTTGCTTTCATTTCTTTCCTCAGATTTCGTTTCGTTCACCAGATTTCTCTGTTATCAACAGTTTTCATGCTACTGCCATGTGTATGAATCTGGTTGTGAATTCACATATTATTGCTTCTTTAATAAATTCTTTCGATTGGAAAACTATGACGTTTAATTCATTTTATTTTTGTGAATCTAATACCGTCCTCTAGTTCCAATGCATGAAACTTGATAGTTCACATGGATTGTCATTGTCGTAAAATATGTTTTACTTTTAATGCTTTTTTATTGGATTTCTGTTGACAAACAAATGACCCATGGAGTAGATACTAATCCATCATTCTGTAAAAAAGGAGTTAAAGAACTAAGAGCTTTGAGATGGAATCAAATCCTAAAGACCAATTTGTTCACTCTAGTCATGAATATTTCAACAATATTCCCGATTTACTTACGATTTCGGACAGACTTCCACCACGGTTAACTCTAAAGAAGCGAAACGTAGCGGACATAATCTTCTACTCAAATTTGTCAAAACTTCTTTTAATGCGTGTGGATATATGTGCATACAGGAGGCTTCTAAACGATGCAGTTCAGCAGATCTGTAATGCCAAATTAGCAACGATGCCAGGAGACACTTGCTTGCTTTGCAATACACCAATCATATGCTACATTCAAATCAAACTGTTTGAAGTGCTTAAAGCTATTCACTAATCCTCGTTTGATATTTTCTGAATGTTTTGCTAGTATGCAAAGGCTATATAGAGATTGGGAAATGAGAAACTAGACAGTGGTAATATAGAACCAATAAGTTCAATAGTGTTAAGGTGCTATAGAACAGAAATACCAACACAATGTTTAATGTACCCTCAACAACGTCATTATTGAATATATCTACGCTACAATCTTTGCCTCATACTATCATATATTTTGGAACAACATATGTTCCAGATTTGCGTATTTTTCCTTTTTGTCTACTGCGTGCATTGCAAAATTGAATACACTACGCCGTGAGAAGCACAACTTTTAACCCTGTTTTCCAGACATCAAAAATACGACCACTTTTAACCGTGAATGATGTGTATTCATGTTCAACGAATCTGCAAAATCCTCCGACAACCAGAGGTTTCAAATCTTGTTGAATGTTGAATGTAAAGAATGTTTGGTATGCTCCCTGGATAAAGCAGTTGGTCTTGAGTGTTTTTACTATCTCTGTAATACGATGAAAACGACGAAATTTACATTATATTTTCTAAATTTTACTACATTGAGTAGAATCGCTATGCTTGTTGTTGTATGCTATCTTTAAACGAAAAGTGACCAAATGTAATTGAAAAGTGCAGAAGAATAATGGCAGTAGCCGCGATTGGATTACCCACTAAGTAATAAAAACATAACAACGTCCGTGAACACAATTTAATTCATTTATGTATGAAATTGTATACTCAGCGCGTTCAGTGACCCACGCTTAGTACAGAAATCGTCTAATAAAACCTTTAAAATTAAAGGCATTCCAAAACGTTACTTCCTTTGCATTTAATTGGCTATATCTATTATTTTATTTTTGGCACTTACGTTTCATTGAATTTTTCTATCCAGTAAAAAGTCCTCGTCCAACCGCCTGCACTTGGCATTTGGAAAGCGAGTTTCACACCTCATTCCGTTTGATCTCCCATTACACAAAGTGTGATCGTATGCTCCGAAAATTCCGTGATAGTATTTAATTTTTTTATGAAAAAAAAATTTCATTCCCAAACACCGTCCGTGCGCTGCGCTGGCTGTTGCCGTGCGGCGTGCATATTCTGCACGGTCTCTGTCTTCTCTAAACGCTAAATTGCATCTTAATTGCTGAGCAAAATTCATCTAGTACAAGCTTAAGAGAAAGAGAGAGCTAGCTCGAATCTAACAGATTGATTTCTCCTACTAACCTTAAGCAGTAAATTTTGTTTTTGTAAAACGTGCAAATGAAAATCATCCTCCTAATAGCGCAACAAACAAAAATACCAGATTCTCTATTGCGGAACAATGGTTCTCCGGTGGCAAGTGATTCCCTTTATGTATACAAATGAACAAATATAAAATAAATAAATTCATCTGTTTTCGTACTCCTCTGGATATCATTGATTTCATTTTCCACGTCCGCCTCGGCGCATACATAAGTATGTGTTGTGTTTCTTTTTCCAGAACTATTTTGCTATGAGAATTACTAATAATTGTGTGCTTGTCCTACAATAAATTTTAGCTGTTTGTCCGGAATTCTTTGATATGATACTTTGAACGAATAGAGGATGCTGCAACGTTCGTGTTACTGTACACGATATGTGTTTATTTATATGTGTTTGTTTCTTAATGTCTTAATACTACCTTCATTCACTTATTATGTGATTAGCAAACGTTTTCATCAATGAGTATACTTTAATAAAACTTAATTTAGTTTTGGAATTTCTGCCGCCAAGGCCCATGGTATTCTTCGGCATTTCTCTGTCTTTTCGCATTGCTTTTTAAGTAATGTGTTGAATATTTCGACTTGAAGTTACGACTGTCGTGAGTTAAACCGCAGCTGTTCGACGCTGCACGGAAAATGCGTCTTTATTACGTCTGTTTTAAAGTTGGGTTTTATATGAAATGATCAATAACACAAAACTTGTCACTCGGCGATTTCACATGTTTACTGTACTCTAATACATACGATCATTCTCGGAACGCAGAATGTTGTGATGTCTCCGTCCGGGCAACGGCAACTATTTATCTCTAGACTCTAGAAACGAGTAACTTCGCACTGAATCAACTGATGTGGTCAACTGCATCGACCATTTCAAACGCTCCTTTAAACCCTGATGTAGTGGCGATTACCAAACCCTGTGGCTACAGTGATACTATTCGACTCATCGCATCTGACACTCATAAACTTACGGTGCCATCCGTTTAACTTTCGCCACCCACCCAACACGTTTCAGACAAAGGCTTTCTGTTTGTAACGTAATTGCGAACACCAGTCCACATTTTGTTAAACTTTAAGAGGTTTAAATGTCAAAACTTCGCGCTCTCCGAGTTTATCGCAAATCAGTTACTTCGCGTGTTCTTACTTGCGAGTTCTTACTGCGTTTCCTACTGCGAGTCATGTGTAGTTTTGTTGTCGCACGACCGATTTTGAACTGTCTTGTTTGGAAGTGATGCACACAGTTTTGGCGGATGAACTTAAATTCCTTTTTGTCTCGTCTTATTATCATTTGTTGAACTTTTGCAGCACTCTAACCAACGGGAGGTCTATGGAGCAGAGCTTTAACTTTTTTGGCATTTTTCCAGTATGGCCTTCGTGGCTTCTTTACGTATGCTTCATATGCTCGCGTAACTCAAAAGTAGTTTTGTCGGAAAAATATATATGCAGAGATATGTTATGTATAAATATATTGTTGACACAAGGTTTACTGATTTTGGCTGGTAGAGTAGTGATATTGGCGGATGACGTTGGCTTGAGGTGATGTAGAGTGTAGCGAGCAGAAAGATGATAACGAATTCTCCATATTACTTTCGCTCTAGGTTCAAACCGTAACGCAAGAACGGAAAGGCTGCTACTGGCCCGACCGCATCTGCTTGGGACATTCCGTTGAAGCCGATTCCTGCCGCCGGTCCCGGTGGTCCTACTGTTACCGCCGTGGCACTCCCGATTGAACCGTTTCGTAAACCGGCTGCCGCCATTGCTGGGCCCATTGGCCGGAGGATACTGCTGGCACTACCGCTATTGTTAGCCACATCTCCACTTCTAAAGCTGAGAGGAAGAAGAGAGCGAAAGATTTAATGGATGGGCGCTTTGACGATGTGATTCGGGGTGATGTAGTGATAACCCGGGATTGGCATTCCGGCAGTTTCCATCGAAATTCTGAAAATAGACCGATTTGGGGAGCGCGTACGTATTCATGTGTGCGTATGTTTGGTCCAAATGATCGATATTTAAGGTTCAATTTTAGGAATTGTTATTGGAGGAATAGGAGTACAGTACATAAGATCCCATAAAGATTGTAAATGAATTGAAAATTTCGATACGGACATGTTGATGAAGAGTGCAATCCGGACGGAATAGAAACAGGGAGAGGCGAAATGCGTAAAAGAAAAAAAGAGAGAAAGAGAGAGAGTAAGAGAAAAAGAGAAAGAGAAAATGATATATATTAATTATTTGAAATATCAAACTGATGACATGTTCACAGACAAATCACTGAATGCATTCAGTTATACCAAACAATGAAAACAAGTACGGCATGTTTCATTAAACGTATAATAGCATATAGTGTTCGATAAGGTGTTAAGAGAGGGAGAGTTATTGCTCCTTTTTCGTTTCTTCCGAGCGATGGAGCGATGCAGGTTTGCGATACTCAAAACATCTATTCAGATAAATATAGACCTCCATCTTTTCTCTAAAAGCAAACTAATAGTAAAACAAAACGTAAATCAATAGGGAATTTGTTGTGCTTGACAAAGCACACCATAGTAGACTAAAATGGGAGCAAAGAGTACGATAACTACCGAGTGTAAACTAGACGAGAAAAAAGTGAAACCAAACACGCAAAAAATTGTCATAACCACAAAACTCTTGCAAAGATATTGTAGATATGATTCGAAGTCAATTTAATGTAGTAACTATTTATTCCATATATTCACAGTAGTTGGTATACAAATTACACATCGACGCAAATTCGCCAATGTTATATAACTCGTTTTATAAGGCTATAAATTGATCAGATCTATGCACATCTAATGAAAACGTGTAATGTCGTTATTCGATTGCAAACAGGAATGAAATAAAAATGAATTCGTTTTACTATGGACTAGATACGGATAACTGTGTCTATTACAACACGAAAAGTAACGCTAAAGAAACAGTAAGGAATCATATAAAAGACTGGTCACTAAAGAAGAAAAGATTAATGGAATAGCAAATGTCTCTAAGGGATTAGAAAAGCCCCCAGTAAACACAGCCTCAGATTGCTGAAAGCAAACGCACGCACACACTCTAGAGAAGGTAAACGAAACAAGACGATACCGACGATCGCAATAGGATGAATGACAGTTGACGTTGGCGTTTCTTGCGGATTCTCGTGACAATTTCTAACCACTAGAAGAGGCTTTCGTACGACAATTTGTATAAGGAAACGGATAACTTGTTGTTATAAAATATGCATACGAAGGATAGAGAGAGAGAGAGAGAGAGAGAGAGAGAGAGAGAGAGAGAGAGAGAGAGAGAGAGAGAGAGAGAGAGAGAGAGAAAGAGCGAAAGAAAATACCAACCAGCAAACAGGAGAAGTAACGTAAATATAAAGAAAGGAAGGAAGAACTTTCAAGGATGTACAGGGATATGCGTAAGATCAAATAGTGAAAAAGTAAAAAAAATACTACAGTATTAATAATAAGAGAATAAGTTCATACCAAAGTAAACAGAAAATATTACATAAAAATGGTTTCTTACCAGGAATGTTCATGATAGTTTTTGGTCTTTGTTTGATTTAGTTTAGTAGTATTTGAACAATTGGACATACAGTTTTTTGTTGGGTTTTGGTAATAGCACAGTCAGTTATTGGTTGGACAGGTGGTTGTTGATTGGTGCTATAAAATGAAAGAGGAAACGATTTGGTCTTGCACATATATGACACCTGAACACTACACAACATAGATATGTGAACGATGAAAAGAATGTCGATTGGATTTATGAACGATAAGGAAAGCTCGAATTTAATTTGTCTTCATTTTTCAAAACCCAGTACTGCTTCCACCCTAACATCGTGGCTAATTTCCGTAAATATTGCTTCAAGTGTACGTCAACCCACACCTTAAAAAACACAACCTTTGCACCAAAAGACAAAGACAAACAATATAGTAACAACTAAGAACTAAAAAGATTCTAGTTCGAATGTATTCAATAGGTTCAACACCGGTGTAAGGAAACTCGCGGAGGCAGTCTTGACTGGTCCTGGAAATGACCGAATGTCATTGTAAAATACATTGCATCAATAACCATCCCCGTATTGGATATGCGCTACAAAAACACGCAAAAAATCAAAAACATGCAATTCAAAAAGCCTATGAAATTCAGAGGAATCATACTAAATTTCAAAGATGGCATCAGTCATAAATCAGTTGAGGTAACTATTGATCGTACAGAGCAGTTGCTGGCCTTTAACACAAAAATAATTTTTAATTTCATCCAATGAAACTGTTTTAATAAAACGGCATAAGAAACAAATGTAATGTTTTTGGTAGCCTATTTGTATTTAACAAACAGTAAACGGAATAATCCAAAATCCATAACGCGTTATGCATTGCGTTTTAATGAAATACCATTAGTTCAGGAAAAAGTTATCTGAGTGGTGCGAGGCATAGGAAAAGGATACATGATGTTTGGAGCGAACATAAAAAACACAACATTCTCCCGGCTGGCCTATACACTAGACTAAAGGTTAGCAGGGCTTTCAATTATATATAGTAATATATTAATGGGTAACATGAACATTTAATTTATATGAAAACAAAAAGACGCGCATTACAAAAAGAATAGGATGGGCTTTCGGATTTTGGATGGTGTTGTTGTAATTGAGGTTTTGTAGAAACGAAGTGGTTTTTGGTTGTTTAATCACTCCCAAATGTGGCACATATTTAGCACTGTTATTGTCATATCGTTGTATAAGACGTGTTAAAAATTTGATGACTACCCGCATTTGTATGGTTATGTACTTTTCTTCGGTTCATGTGAGTGATACTGGATCTATATTACACGTATATATATCTCCGCAATCGGTTCAATTTTCATATGCTACCAGTGCTTACTTTTAAGTGTGCGGTTTTCATAAAATCTCTCATAATTAAACATCACGAGGGTAAAGTCCAACAATGGTGCTATATAGGTGCCGTATTGGGGACTCGTTGGTGTGATCGTGTATTGTGTGTATTAATATATGACAAAATGTGTTGCCAATGGGCTAATATATGACTTTCAAAAGCTAGGAGAAGCATTAAAAAATTAGATTTTTTGTTGCTTTCTGGAACATAGGTTCTTTTGTACAGGTGGCTGCAAAATAAGGTGACTGGGAGGATTGATCGTAAGAAAGTACCTTTTCTTTTCTCAAAGCATACGACTGAAACTATTCTTCTAGTCAATACGTGACAATAATACCAGACAAGATGAGATAAGACGAATAAGTTACAAAAAAAATAAAGAAAACTCCATCCTTTGTTCTTTGCCGAATCAATGAGTAAGTTGAACAGTGTACGGTTGTTTGAAGAGACGATTTAGTCAAGGCAGTTTGACATGAGGTACAAATGCAATGATATCGTAATTTGAACAAAACATTCCACGATCAACCCTCGTAATTAATGTAAGCGTAAGTTAATGCTTGCCTGTTGGTTCAGGATGTTTATGTGGTTATGGGTTACAGAGCAGTTACATTTGCAAAACAATGACAGACTTGTGGTTTTTGGTTGCTTTCGGTGTAGGGGGATTAATATTGGTAGCACACTTTGGAAGATTTTGGACATTTTCACTAAGTACTGAGGCATATGGTAGATAAGGTCGGATCGGTCGGAGTTGTGGAGAATATGGAAGGATGACGTTCAGGATATTCCCATGTTATCGTTGAAGAAGGCGAATTTGAACTTCATATCCCACGCTGACGAACACCGACACGATGAGGACGCGGCGACGAGCGTTGCTGATTTAATAACCATTGCTGAAATAGAATTGAATCGAATATGCTTAACTAAGAACAGGTATTAATAGTTATTCAAATTAACACAAAATAGCCTAGCTTCAAGATACTTTGTTTCACTTAACTCATATTCTAAATCTTTATTTGTTTCAATTTTTCTGTTGGCTAATATGTAACTAATTACACAATGTGGAAGTATTGATATTAGGACTTTAACCTTTTTTTCATTTTCTTGCAAACTGCTCTATCAGAGATCGATCTATACTTGGTTTAAGTGCGTGAATCAGCTTTTGTGTAGCTACTATTTTCTTCAGTACAGTATAATTGTGTTTCTGATCCGTTTGGCTGTACAAATGTGAGCAATTTGTAGTGACAAAATTTATGTTACGAAATGGGGACTTGCTGTTTAGAGTGAGAACTTAAAAGTAATAACGATCAGTTTGCACAGTGCAACGAATGCGTACCAAAACGATTTTTTGAAACGAACTGATTGTTCCCGCCAAGCCTGTTCGAATGTAACATATGCAGTTGGCCTTGGAAAAATTTCGAATCCTTTAAGTTCTTAGTGAGTACTCACTATCAGTCTCCTTCTTCCAACGTAGTGGTTTTTTTTTTTCTTTAATAATATGCTGATCAGCGCTTTAGCATTTAGAAACAAACATTTTCTTGCTGTCTATTTGGTGGTCACACTATTATTGGTTAGAGTATCCTTCGTTTACCCCGTGCAGTCATGAGCAGCTACTAACTGAGGAACTACCACGGATAATTCTAATTTACAACGTTTTTTTGCGAACAAAAAATGGATTTCCGTACTCGGTTTCTGCTTAAAAACACTGGCTAAGCCTATGTTTACAAAACTATCATATCACTATGATAGCTGAATAATAATTAGTCTCAATTTTCTGGACCTCTTCGCCAGTTGTGTCAGTTGAAAGGAGCACAAGCTATCTGTGATACCCTGCACTCAAACTTGGGTTGGGAATAAGCTAAACAAAAATGTGCCTTGTTAGCCAAACCTAACCTAGGGCCTAGTTCTTACATCGTCAGTGCCACTATGAAAGAAGTTTAAGCATTAATACAATCCGTTGTACTGATGCGGATATCAGGACTAAGGTTGCGGTTCCGTCACGCCTTATCTACTATCATGTGTGATTATTGAGTGTGCGGTTCGGTAGCCCTCACACGGTCAATCCAATAAGTAACGCGTTAAAACATTTGTACTATATCCGATACATAGTGTCTCATATGGTAGCATACAGCAGAAGTTCTAGTACGTAACTCTAAAATAATAATTTCAACACAAAACCGAAAATGATGCCGAAAAATTGTGTAAACACGTACACAGGAGGCAAGAACCGGTGCGCATCCCTCCAATCACTTCATTTCGCTCGAAACATCGCGAGAAAGTCTTTTGATAAAGTACATCCAAATCTTCCCTCTAAATATTTGTGTTGCTATGAAGATTTGGTGGTGCGCAGTGATGACTGAGACTGTCGCCCAACTAGATTTCAACATCATCCTGCTCTCTGGGACGAAATGTTAATGTTCCGCGTCAGATTCAAATAAGTTATCGCGAAAATGGAACCTTAACCGAAAAAGGAACCAGGTAAATTTAAGTCCCGTGCCACCAACTGTCTTTTGTTATGCTGGACACTGGTGTAAGTCATCCGACGGGGTGAACCCCGCTAATAACGGAGAGAAAATTCGAAAGGTTTCGCACGAGAAGCGATTTTTTGTTTCGCTGCAAGGGCGCGTGAGCCAACTAAAAATGCATTGCATCATGATAAACTAGCGCTCTTTTAATATACTATTGTTGGCATTCCTTTCAGCACCACCCGAAAGAAGAGCGTGTGCCCGATAGAGAGCTGTAGGTTGGTGGTTACCGTTGGAAAAGTAGTACACTACTCATCGCCGCGTTTTCGTCGACGATTTCTATCCGCAGACGCTAATTTCGAAACCTCGTGGTGGAAATCCGTTCCACGGTTCGTGACCTTTGCGAGTGGTTAAATTAAAGCACAAGAACAAAGCAAAAGGCAAGCAAAGAGGTGACGGATCAGTCAGAGTTTCCATGGCTCGTGGCGCACAAGAGATGCGCCCTGGTTCGAAGTACAGGGGGTTTGCTAGATAATTTTAGATCGGGACTGCCACAGTTGGAAGTATGGCGGCACAGCCCACCAAAAAGGAAAATAACAAATTTGCAGAAGGTTTAAAATTAATCCATCCAAAATCAGTTCTGAAATGGTGTGTGGATGCGGATGCTTGCAATATTCTACTGCGATTGGAGCCTGGTGGTGCGCGGCGCCGCCCGCTGGTGTGTTGCACCCTAATTTCATTTTCTATTCCTATCCTCTCTCGCGCGCAAGCCGAGCATGTCCGTCTACTTTCTACCATCATCAGATTGTTTCGCAGACCCAGAACCCAACGTTACATTTTCCCTCTTGGCAAGCGTTGCGCCCTTATGCACGACAAAAATAAAATGACACAACATATCGCACTAGACGGATTACAGAGCACGATACAGGCGATACCAAACAGAAAATGGCGGCCCGCAGGAAGTAGAGAGTATTGGTAAGAGACATTTTTTAAAATCCTTATCGAGCTAGGCTGCTAAAAATATAATCGTACCGTAATTCTTCGCTAACTGTGAATCGTGTCCCTATGGACACGAAAAAGTATTTTTAACTCGCGCTCGGCCTTTTTCCAGATAAGGGACATAACCTCGCGCGAAAGGCAATGAACAGGGCAATAAAAGAACTGTTACCAAGTCTACAGAATGGGGCTCGAGCGGCTCCTCCCCGGGAAGGTCTCTATCAAACGAATATGACGAACGAACACTTATAAAATGTATGTAATGTAAAGCTACAAATGCCACGTATTCTCTGACATCACACGAATATCCTTATCACTAGCAGAAAGATACAAGTAAGACATTGTTGCAAAACGACCCCGTTGCAGGCTTGGCTTTTAAGAAGTAATATGTCTTTAGCACACTTTATATTCCAATTATTTATTCATCCTTCCGTTTCCTTTCACAGACACACGTACACACACATCTATGTGAAGAGCTATGGCGGCTATGGAATCATTAAAACGACCAATTTAAATTATTCCGCCCTTTCAACGTTCACTGGCAGCAGCACAAAAATTTGAGTGAATCCGTATCCGATGTGAGTTAAAATAAATTGTCCAATAGCTTTAAAATTTCTTCATTCGATAGACTTTAGAAAAGAAAGTAAGGGTCTGTGACGCGCGCCAAACGGGAATGTGAACCACGTCGAACTTTTGCCACGCTTCCACGTAGACACGATGTAAATGTAACCTGATCAGAAGGGTGTGCACATGAAGGATGTTTATATGAATGCAATTAGATGTGTACAGCTCTACTGTACACAAACAACACGATGTAGAAAACAATCGACTGCTCTTGCACTCCTGCCTTTCACGTTCTTTCGTTCCGTGTTCTGTTTCCGTTCAACACGCGCTGCCTTATTAGTTACAGTGTGTTATGTATGTTATCTCAATATCCATGAGATGAAGCTCATGTCTGCCCATGTTTCATCCTCCTAATATGCTCCTAGCTGGTCTGCTTCTGATCGTGCGCTTGGCGATCGCTCGACCACAGGCTACCGTTCTCGACTACAGAGAGAAGTTAGCGATAGTAGAGTGCCTGCTAGTCTTTAGTATGGATTGAACTTGTTGCGCTCACTCTTCTTACTACTATCGCCGTTTAGGCTGTTGTTGGTGTTTGGAGAGCGCATTCGAGTAGTTTTTGATCGATTGACACCGGTTGTCTGGATCGGTGTCACGGCAGTTGCACCGCTGGACAGATTGCCAAGCAAATCGGTGAGACCACCGAGTGCCGATAGGCTTGTCAACGCATTGAGCGCCCCCGGCTTAGACAACAGTTGCGCCAACGGGATGGCCGTGGCCAGCGGATTTGCGACCGAAGCGGCAGCAGCTGCAGCAGCGGCCGCATTTGCACCGACCGCCGTCGCGCCAGTGACATTCGAGCTGGCCGCCGCCGCTGCGGCCGCAGATGCCGCGGCAGCTACCGTGGCCGCCGCCGCCGACGGTGGCACTAGTCCGGTCGCGGCCGGCTGAGCACCGCCGGCCCCCTGCGCAGTGGCAGTGACCGCTGCCGTGCTCGCTTCGTCGCCTAAATTCGCCTTCTGAAGTTCGACGCTGTGGGAGGATAAGGAGGAAGTTTGTTAGGTTTAAGAAGAGAGAGAGAGAGAGAGACAGACAGAGAGATAGATAGATAGAGAGAGAGAGAGAGAGAGAGAGAGAGAGAGAGAGAGAGTGACAGATAGTAAAGAGAAATTTGTGAAGGATGTGCCCCGAGAAGGCGCCGGGACGGACGTAAGGATTCGTTTTTGGTGTCATTTGCAATAATAGAGCAAAGAAAGAGAGAGAAAGGTTGTGTTTTCGTGTGTATTATAAGGTACATGAGAACGGTTGGGGACAACAATGTGTGTGGTACAGAGAAATCGGGGAAAGTGCGCCTGGTTTACCTGGTGATGAAGGATTTTGGTGGAGGTATGATAGAGTTAAGTTTAGAGAAAAAAAACTGGTTCGTTCACCTTTGGAAAATGTTAGTACACATTGAGTGTGGATGGCTCTAGGTTTTGGTTTAAGAGGAGGACGTTGGTTTTGTGTTCTAAAATGTGGACATTCGCAAGTAGGATGGGAGGAAAGAGCGCGCGTAACACAGATACTGCACACAGAGCTTTGCGAGGAGTTGCATCGACTGGATAGGGTTTCACAAGGAAAAGTCCCCTTGTAAGAGGGTTGAGATCGGTTATGCTTTGTGGACGGATGTGGACTCAGTCGTTCTGTGTTCGAATGACGTTTCTACGAATCACGTAGGTAGCAAAATCATTGCTGCCTTTTAAAAACTAATTGTAAAGGAAGGAATCAAACCTATAATGGTATATTGTGGGGGAGAAAAATAACACAAATCTATTATTTAAACCAATTATTTCACAAAAAAGAACCTCGAAACACAAAATAAAAAAAAAACCTTTACCTATAGTGTCATCAACGAATTAATACTTTTCCAAACAGTACAGCCACCGAATGAGCGCGAGTGGTTGGTTAGAAGGATTTGATTACAAGGGTTGATTATATTGTGAGAATCTCCCGACGATCTCCGCTTGTTCGTTTTCACATGCAGACCATTAAAAGAACGGGACAATTTGTCGATGGGATAAATCAACAGACTTGCGAGATGTGTTGCCACGTGCACAAATCGGGGGAAACGACATAAGCAATAACAATCCATAGACATAGGGAGAATTAGACAAACGGAGCAGAACGTACGTAGTTTAGCGGAACAATCGATGGTTTTTGAATAATTGGGAAAGAAAAAATGGATAATCGGCGCAAAATGCGACAACTCATTATCTGCAATATTTATATGATGATGAAAAGCCGTCGAAGTCTATCGTCATTTGAAACATTCCAAGTACATAAGGAACCGTGGGTGTTAACGGGTAAGTTAACAGGGAGGTAGAGAGACAAAGACATTACAAACCAACATGAATGGGATTTATGGAAAACAAAAACTAATTTACAATCGCCAGTATCTAAACGTCTGGTAAAACAATAGGACCACGAATGAAACTTGACCACCTAAAGGAACATTCTGAGAGCGCAGAACTTTAAACCACCATACATTCTCGTAGAGACAAGGAAGAGGCGAAGTGAAACACATATACTACACACCGGCAGTTTGTAAAGAGGAAGATAACTTTTTACAAACAACCACATTTGCATTACAAAGGGATCTATAGAGACAGAGAGCGAGAGAGAGAGAAAGAGAGAGAGGGGACCAGAGACACTCATGTGATTCAATGTAATTTTTTAGTGCACGAACATAGTTGGTTACAGCTACTAAGAGAGAGACAGAGAGAGAACTTAATAGAGTTGCAATTTCATCGTATCGATCGAGAGAGGGTGGATAAGAAAGGCACGATTTCCTCCTGAATGTAGTTCCCCAGCGCCGAGTATAGTCAGTGACCAAATATAAGAAATATAAAACGGTTGAGCAAACGAAATCTTCACTTACCTCATGTTGATCAAGTACTGGGCCAGCGCGACCGAGTCTGGATTGCCCGTTATGGTGATCGTGCGATCGGTATTTCCGCTGTCACGCTCCTCGCAATTGGAAATGCGGATCATAGCGCCGGAGATTTGGCGTATTTCGGCAATCTTGGTGCCGCCTTTACCGATGATGCAGCCTATCAGGTCGTTGGGTACGGTCATTTCATGCGATTGCGACTGAACTTGAGCTACGTTGCGGTTGTTGTTGGTTCGCAGTTGAGAACCGGCCAAAGCGGCGAGAGCTGCGTAGGGTATATATTGGCAGGCATTAGTTTTTGTACGAACAACTTTCGTGATCGTCTCTTTTTGTGACAATTCTAGGACGATATCCGGGGAATGGTAATCAGAATCTCAAAGACTGCTTACCAGTTGGGTTGAGCCCTCCGGTGTTTGTGGGAATCGCACCGGCTAATCCTAGCGCCGCCAGTCCAGCGAGCGGATTTTTGGCGATTCCTGATACCTGTGGAGAATTGCAATCGAAAAGAAAACAAGTACCATTTTTAGCGTTCGACGTTGAAATCAATCTAAATCACTATATGGTAGAGGTGTGTGTTAGGAAATTAGGTGATTGCTATTTCAATTTGTATTACACCGGGTGTTGCCACCAGCCAAGTTAAACGGGACAATGTTACAGTGACAATAAGTGTCGCATGACTAAAGTAGTTTTGACCCGAAACCGAAAATACTGTTATTTTATTGATGTGTTAAACGACGTGTAGAATGTTGTTGTGTGAAGGGATTCACAAAGGATTTCTTTTCATGTGTCCTATTTTTGGGGTCGTATTCCATGATTTGAGAATTGGTCGTCAACTGTTTTCCAATTTTGTGCTTTTTTTCGCGACTGTTCTTCAATGCGATTCATCCTACCCAGATATATCTTAACAAACACTTTACAAACAGGTTAGAAATTAAAGTGAACTATTTTTGGTGTTCAATTGAAGTATCGTTTATTAATGGCTGACCCAATTCTATCGATGGTTAAATAATAATTAGGTGCAACATATAAGCCTTATATACCGAAGAAACGCAGATTTTTTTTTAAACCGGCTCTGTCAACCATTGTTCTACAGTTGATTAGAACAGATTGGTATTATTTTTAGTACAGATTAGTATATTTAGTAATATACATAGGGGCCGCTGACTAATGACCAATCAGCGTGGAAATGCTAAAGCAGTGAAAGTTTTTGTGCAAAACTATCATAATTAAGCACACCGAATCGCTCACTCGAATGAAGGCAATATGAACGTTTGACGGCAACGGTAACACTAAACATTACTAAAAGGGACACATTTTAAAGACGAGCATTTTTCCGAAGCATTCGTGTCGGGTGATAGTGAAAAGGTGGTTTATGCTCATAAAGCATTAAGGCATGATCGTGTAAATGTATATAATCATGTAGTCGAGTACAGTGAATTAGAATTATAATTAACGATCAATAATCAAGTGGTATGTTCTCGCTAGCTACAGGTGTTGGTGTAAGAGCCGCCCAATGTATTCTCTAACAATCATAACATTTAAATAGCTACGGCAATCAGATTTCAAGCATATGTACATGTTTTAGCAATCTACTTAGCCGATTATATAGATTAGTTTAATTTATACGTCTATTATATGAAACTAACTATACAATCAGTGAACCCTTTAATAACTAAAATAATGTACAGAGAGAGTCATAAATGTTACAAAAATGCAACATTAAACCATTATCTACTCCGAAATGTGAAAAAGGAATTTGGTAAAACCATAGAGAAGGCAACAGAAAGCAATCCATTGCTGCTCGGGGAAAAAGGTTCTGCATTGGTTTGAAACGGACAGGGTGTACTAAGAACGATTCTCGTTTACTGGAAAAATCCCATCATTAATGGTGATTTCAATTAGAATGGGGTAGGATTTGGTGGATCTTGGGACTTTTGCTTGGATCGGGTATTACTCTGCCAGGCAAAATCAGCACCAATCAAAAACGATTAAACTCACATCAGGTATCGGTTGTAGATGATGTGGAGGTATCGCTCCCTGTAGATGTGTTCCTTTTAGTAATGGATCGGCTAAACCAGAGATGCCCGCATGCAAGCCACCGGTAATGGCAAGTGGAAATACTGTGCAGGTCTAAACGAACGATTTATGAGACAGTTATGTTGAAACAGACAGATAAAGAGAGAGAAAGAGAGAAAGAGAGAGACAGAGAAAAGAGATACAAAATGATAGCAAAACATACTGGGCTAATGTGTAGTGCAAGCCATTCAGAAGAAAAGCTTTACTGGACTTGCTTCAGAGGATTTTTGGGCTTTTTTACATTCGGTTCAGCCGAACATCTTTCTATGTTTTTCCTAACAGTGTCCAAATAAGGAATAACTCCATTGAATAGCACACTTCGAACTAACGCGCATAAAAGCCGTTGAATTGGTGCAGCATAGAAATCGATGATTGATCTACGCATGATCCATCCATTTGATCCATTGTTAACTATGACTGAACATTTTCATTACGACACTTAATTTTAATCACTGGTTGAACTCTACATCCTTGTTTGAAGTATCATTTCGTGGTTCAAATGTAAGCGAAAAATGCAAATAAAGCACAAAAATGTAACACTTTCTGTATGAATAATTTTAATATTGTTACATCCGTCATAATTGAATGTTTTTTTCGGGTTAAGAGAATTAGAAAGATACGGGAACAAAAATAAGACCGTCATGGCTGGCCCGTAAGCTACGATGAACCTACGGTTTAACATGACTACCATTTCCTTGTTCGTAAATTAATGTAGTTTAAAAAAAAACACGGTAAACTTAGTTAGAGGTTGTGACATTATGTATGAAGCCACGTTACTCGATATTTGAAACGTAATATTTGAAACATACATAATGACTTAACATGTAAGGGCATTATTCGGGTCAATTATTTGTGGCCTGTAGTGCAATAAAGAGAATGAAAAATGAGCTTGAGTTGAGTTTTCATCTCTCAGAGAGTGTTTAACTCGTTCATAGTTGAAAAAGCCATTATCAATTATTTTGTGTAATCAATCAAGAAGCAGATTTAGCGCGGCGTTCACTACAAGAATTGTGACAAAATAGCGGACAAAGCTGTTCTAATTTTAGTGACAATTGGAATCGAACATCGTTACTCAAAACCTATTATATATAGAACGCTTTGGCAAGCAAGGGGTAATCAGGGACAGAGAAAATTTCATAATGATTTTAATGTTCATGGTTCGGCGACCAAGTTCACTTTTGTGACGTTCACAATACTTACTTCTTGCGCTGGAACCGCGTAGTTGCCCTGGATGGTGTAAGCCTGTCCATTAGCCACGATTACCGGACCATTGACTTGTGGTTTTGGTCGATACGGAATGGTGGCTCCCTTGGGAGGGGACTAGAATTTAATAAAAGTGTCGTGTATGTGATTAACATTGAGCTCTACAGACCTTTATCACTAAAAACTGCATATAGATAAACTATTCATCGGCAAACTAGAAACTAGCAACAGTTCACTTATGGGTAACCAGAATGGTCCAAGTATTTGGATTAATATTTAAAGTAAGGTAGAATTTTCTCCGATGTAATAAGTTTGCGAGAACCAGTGGAAACTGCGTAGCTTTTTCCAAACAAGGTTCCTGAAAGGTTCGATAGGCTAGATTTTATGCTCTCATGAACCATATTTTAAATAACTTTCGTTTGGATTATGGTGGAAAACAAATTGTAACAAACTTTATGATAACATTAGATGACAATTACTTTAGTTTAACCTGCAAAATTTTTAAAATCACATATTAAAAAAAAAGTTTCTACAGTAACAGCTGTGACCTCATCATTTGATGAACAACTTTTTTTCACGAATGATTTTTTTGGGTCTAAAAACCGATGGAAATCGCTAGGGGCCAAATTTGGTGAATGCGGTGGATACTCCAACAATTCGAATTCTAATTCATGGATTTTGGCTCGGATTTTCAAAATGCTCTTGTGGTAGCGTGTACTGCCCTGATGAAAGAGAATGTTTTTCTTCTGCAAACAGGCTCTTTTACACAAATTTTCTCTTTCAGTTAGTCGAAAATGATACAACAATAATAGAAATTTATTGTTTTACCAGTTTGAAAGTAATCCGCTATCAAAATTCCATTCGCATACCAAAAAACTGATACTAACATCTTTTTTGGCGATTTCTTGACACGAACTCGTTTCGGTGCCGAAGAACCTGTTCACACCACTCTTTAACATATTGTTTTGATTCGGGATCATGGAGTTAGACCCAAGCCTCATCCACAGTGATGATTCAATGCACAAAATCCACTTTACCCTTTCGAAAAAGCTCAAAATATTGCCGAGAAAGTTGCATTCGTTTTTGTTCCATTTTTAGTGAATGTGCACCAATTTTGCACACAGCTTTCTGAAACCCAATACTTCAGCGAAATATTGGTTATACTGCTCAATGAGAAGCTTAGGCCTTATACTAAATTTTGTACCTATTTTGTTTTGTAATTTTTGGCCTTATACTGTATTTTTTCTACGATTTCAGGTGCTGTGTTTATCTTTGGTGTTTTTGACGCGGATCGTCTTGAAGGCTACTACGACCACATTTAAACTCGGAACCCCTTCTTTCAACCACCGAAGGCGAAGAGTCCTTATACACTTTCAACATTTTTCATAAATCTCCTTTGCTGTTAAACCTTCCCAAAGTAAAAATTCAACATCTCCACGATACTTGTTTTTAAAATATACTGTGACATGTCGGTACTATTTAATGGCTTGTAAAAAAAATGATGACCGAGTTAAATGAAACTTCACATACGTTCATATGAAGAGTACACCAATATAACAAAAAAAATTAGGCTCGTAGCAGCGCCTTCTGTTATCGACCCGTAAAACTTAATGAACACCCTGTTAATTTAATTTTCGATTTCGGTATCATGCGGAATTCTGAAGCATGTTTACACCATCTTCAAATTCTTGCTTCTAGAACTTTCTTCGAATGGAAATAGTGACTAGTTGTCATTGGCAAAAACGACAAACAATATATGACCTAATATCAAAGAAGCTTAAATATAAACCAAAAAACATTGGTCTATTTCCAGGTAAACAGAAGCATATCAATTCAAACGAAAAAATGAGTAGTCAAAAACAATAATACTGTTAACAGAATATGTTTCGAAAACTTACCTCCAGCATAACACAACATATGTGATAGATACATTGCGTGATTGATTCCGCTGATCCACTAAGTGTGACAGCACGTTCCGTAGAATTTGGCAACATTTCACTTGCAACTTGAATCGAACACCCCGTAATTTCTCGAATTTCTTTGATTTTCGAGCCGCCTTTTCCTATGGGACGAAAAAATTAGTCGAAAACTAATAAGTACAGAACGATCAGGAACCAAAACCATACGACTGCTTACCGATCAACGAGCCGCACTGACTAGCTGGCACAATCAAGCGAATTGGAATTTGCGTTTTACCCTGTGCAGTTGTATTGTCTTGAAACTGTGAACACCACTGCGGGAGAAGAAATCGAATTCATCCATTACTATTTTACTTATTAAGAATGAAATAATACAACGAACGTGAACATTTTTGTATAACATACGTACCTCTTCGAACTTTTTTGTAATAAGTGTAAAGGCTTTGTAGATAGCACTTCTTGATCCGGAGACCGTAACGATTCGTTCCGGGCACGAGCAGTCTGATATGTTGATTTTTGCACCCGACTGAATTCCGCACAAATTGTTAAAATTGTGGCGTTTTTGGTCGATACGTATCACATGCAAAAAAAGGTAAACGAGAAAATACAAAATTAACAAATTTGAAGAACACAGGAATTATAGTCAATATTTTCATTTAGCAGTGGGAAAAGCTGATTTTTTTTACTTTTCTAGTTTTTCGTTTTTTGCTATTTACGTTCTACGCTTTTTGAATTTAACCATGTTAAGAAATTTCACAAACCAACACAAATTATTCCGATTTATTCTTTGGTAGCAACAATGAGTAACATTGTCTATACAAAGTTTGAAAAAATCAAATGCTCATACCACAATGAGCCAGTTTAAATAGCGTTTAAAATCAATTTATCAGCATGGTATAAAACCTCATGGGTTCTGACGTTTTCGTGATTGTTCGTACGGCAAGACGAGATTTACTAACTTTTTTGTACATTGCCTCTTTCTATATCCTATTTATACTGCCTTTAAGCTTATTGAAATAGAGAAAATTAGAGAGGTATTAAATCACACCGAAAATATGACTTCTTTAAATAAACAGTTAAAAACTGCTTTTCTAGTTTACTATTTTTCTCCATTCACTTTCTTAAAATCCATGTGCTTACCTCTTCCCTAAAACGCTTAACGATTTCTCCCTTTTTTCCAATGATGCTTCCGACCTCCTAGAAGAAAGTAAAAGAAAATGAAAGAAAACACTATGTAAGTTTTGTGATAGAATAAAATAAGTAATATATTTGAATCGTTGATTGATTAAAAGCCGATTTTTTTCGATTCATTCAAAACAAAATCAAAACAATAGATATAAGATAATATCATTTTTATAGGATAATATAACGTTAAACAATCATATAAATCAATACCATGTCTGTGAGATGATCCTCCTCTAAATATCATTAATAAAGAATGCATGCTATCATCGAGAAAGCAGTACTAAATAATGTTTATAGTTGTAACATATGTTAACAATCAAAAGTGCAAGGATTGTTGAATACCATCGGGCTATTCCTCTAACTTATGTGATTTAGATGGATAGCAATTACTGGCCATTTGGCACTACTAGTAAACTGCCCAAAAAACCCGCAACTGTGGTATTTACGCAACTGGAAATTAATAACGAATGTTGTTGCCAATAAAATTACATTTCACAATTACTACGTATCACAGTAATTGTAAAAGGTTGTACCAACAAGCATCAAACAATAACAGCCAAAATGGCACGTTATTTCGAGAAAATCTATTTATTAGTAACCGATTCTCAAGTCGTTTAGTTTTGAAGATACAATGCAATGTTTGGGAAATCTACAATTGTTAAGTCCCAAATTACAAACATTCGGCGGAGATAAAGCCAACGTTATTATTGTCTTAAATTTCAAGTGCATGGCACAGGTAGACATTACTACGCCTAAATCTATCATTAAGTTTACTGGTTTGTCTATTGTCTGCAGGTGTTAAAAAGAATAAAAAATCGGTATGTTAAAACCTTCAGCCATATTTACAACTTGTTGAGAACGGCCTGGACTTGTTGTTGACTTTTTGAATATTCATTAATCGAAAAAATGTTATAAGAAACTGTATTACAAACAGATACGGTACAGCACATAATAACACCATGGTGTTAAAAAATGATGTTGGCAAACAAAACATGAAAAAGTTTAACGCTATCCTCTACATGTATTCATAAGCAATTTAAAACTACAATAATAAATAACAATAAACAAATAATCCTATTAATTTTAATTTAAAATCGATAATTAATTAACACATGAGCAGGTAGAGATGTTTTAATTCTACCGATAAGTGTTAAAGCAACATAATAATAATCCTTCGGGCGCTTCTAGCTAGATGAATATAAGGGACCGTACGATGGGTACCTTTACTTATTCTGGTGCAGAAAGAAAACCCAAAACCTCTGCGGTGCTAATTCAATGAATCTAATTAACCATAAATCAAGCAACGCAAAGGCCAAACCGCAAACTTTCACCATCGTCAAAACTTGGAAGAGCACAAACGTAGTGCACCACGCTGTGGTGCCCTCCTTCTTTGCGTTCCGTGGTCAATATGAGAAACATTCATTCGCGCGCGCGTCTGCTTCCGCATGTTTGACGCGGCCAAAAACCACGCCAACAAGACACGCTACTGCTATTGAAGTGAATTTCGCTTGCGTTTAATTAGAATTTACCCAGAATCTTAGAGCAAGTGCCGTCTCAGGGTAGTCCCGTGCCACCAACAAAAGATTCGTATAAAAAATCAACTCCTTGCGCCTCCATCACACACAGCTGCGATCTATGTAGCGGACTACGACGAAGAGTTTCGCTTGCCTTAACGGATTCTCTACCACGGTCAATAAATTGCGTGTCTGCTCTAGCTCTGGTACTACTTAAATGCAAGCACTCTGATCTACGGCTAATCACAATTGCTCAGTCACGTGAAGTTTTGCAACCATTTTCACTTAGTGTTTGTCTAACATTGAAGGCATTATTTATATAAAAAAAGTTATGATAGTTTCAAACAGTGAACTTTCCTTTCCCAAATAAACTACTTTGCAACGATTGACTACTTCTCGCACATTTCTTGCGCAGGTCAAGATCCGAGAAATGGCAATGTATCCTTCATTCTGTGTGCTCACTGACGCGTTGCTACAAATATCATGGCGACGAAGATCCCCCGACCGACCGAAGTCTCCCAGGGAACACTGCACACGAAATTCAGCGATTTTGTTTAAAAAAATTAAATAGCTTCATCCCAGGTACGCGACACGCCAGTCGTCTGCAGCGTCATCTCGTGCGACAGGGAGGTAAGTTTAGATCGTGAATCGCTCGTTTTTTATACATGACTAATTAACGGAATAAACCGTAGACTTAAATTTAGATGCCAGCCCGCGCGTCAATCTGGCGCGGTTTTGCCATTTTCCTCAACACTAGAGCGCGTGTTAGCTAGTGTAACTTTTTATTACGTTTTCATTGTTTTACGATATATAGGGGGAAACTTTTATTTCATTTGTGTTATCATTTATGGACATTAAAATGGTCAATTACAAATTAAAACGTTCCATCAGTGCTTGAGCCTCTTATTGTTCGTTTGCTGTTCTTTACGACGGTTGGATTTGATGAAAAATGACAGTTTGCTATTTAATAGCTCAAGATTTGTTACATTTTCTCGTTCGAGATAACCTTTGAATAAAAATCGAAACAACAGTAAATCAGGTTTGGGCCAAACTCATAAGGTTGAAAACATCAAACAATCGCTTGAAGTACAAAGTTTTAAAATCTTTTTCTTTACTTTTTAAAGACGAAGCATGTTGGTTGTTTTCTTTATAAAGTGGAACATTAAATGCTTAATTGCTGGCAAAGGACACCTTTGAATGCAGTTTTGCAGCTGGCTTTGAACATTTTCTTTAAACCGAGTCCCCTCAAAAATTGTAGTACGCGAATGGAAGTATATTAGCACGTTACTCATTGCTGAGTTTACAACTAAAACCAGCCAAAATATGTACTGCTCTTTATGTGAAGCGTGAAAAACAAAAACCAGTCCGACAGGGTGGAGCGGGGGGGTCCTCTTCGTATGTTCAGCGATTTCTACCCTTCAAACATGCATAAACTCTTGAGCAATGGTATCTTTAGTCGCAAAACGTGAGCGAGTGGACGTTAAAGTATAAAAAGGGTGCCTTGCCTTAGCCTGCTTGTGTTGTCTTTGACGTTTTTTATTCTATATATCACCCACCACCGGAGTGTTTCTGTACTTGGAACACACAAAAAACCCTTTTGATGGCGAATATATGCTCAGCGATGATCATGAAAATGACGGACCTGGCCAGGAGACGACGCACGAGGGACTAGACTAGCAACGAAAACATGCTTGCAGTGTTTCTGTAGGTGTAGGAGGGATTCGTTCCCATCTGCTCACCCCTTTTTATTGCTGAATATGTAACACATATCCAGTCTGAGATTTTCTTTTTCAAGTGCTACGGAGGCGCATATAAAGTGCACTCGCAAGGCTGCCGGGTAGCAGAGTGTGTGTACGGTGTATGTGGCACAAAATGAATGGAGAAATGTTTACTGCGGATCGTTGGCGTTACAGACAGGGAATAATATAAGTAGTACTACTCAACATTAAGTGATGTATAATTAAAGAGTCTACTTTTCGTTACAACAGCAGAAAATCATCTTCTAAGCTCAGCGAAGGACACAGACTAATGAATTTCCAAGACGAGACCAGATTTTTGAATTTCCAATAAGTGGGCACCTTTAGTAAAGAAAGTACCAGTAAGTTACTGTTAAGCATTTAATATTAGACATACGGCAGTACGTCCCCGATGTTCTTACGATATAGTTGTATTATTTTGACGTTTATTTGCTTTTATCCATTTAACTATTGAATAAGTTTACTTAAGCTAAATTAATCTAAGCTAATTGAATTTACGATTACTCAACTGATAGATGTGCATACATGTTCAAGAAAAAAAATGAAAAGCCTTCACCCAGCCTTCCCGTAAATCAAAATCCAGTAAAAGTATCAATGTACTAATACTAAACAAAAGCAAGGAGATTGTCAAAAATCGAGACGCATCTCAGACAAATGAAATGTTTCAATAATGCGTTTTAGGGAGGTTAGCTAAGAATAAGACAGAATTAGAAAACGAACATAACGGCTAATAATATAAGCAATGCCACATGTTGCAACTACATTTTTATCCTTAAGCATTTTCTAATAGAAGCATAATTCTAGCTTGCTCTAGCTCTAGATGCTAGGCTCTAGATGTCCTTTTCAAAACCAATACAAAATATTTAGTTGGTTCGAAAGGTGTTCATGAAACTACTTAAAACGAACTGGATTCGGCCGTAGTCCCTTTCGATGTTTGAAGGTCCTGGAAAAGATCCAGAAGGTTGGAAAATTGGTGCCACATGAACGAATTAAACGAAAGACAGCAGGAACACCGAAAAACCAAATGTGAAATTCTGTTCGACAGATAAAAAAGGAAGTCATTTCTTCATCCGATCGTAATTGGGGATGGAAAGTGGATTCATTTTGAGAATCCATATGGATAAATCATCAGTCCGGGACAATCATCAACCTCGACTACAAAAAGACAATGCTGTGTGTTTGGTGGGACCAGAAAGGTGTGGTGTTTGTCAATCTCCTAAAAACGGGTGAAACCGTTAATACAGATCGCTACTGACAACAAATGATCAATTTGAACCATGCATCGAAAAACGACAATAAAACACGTTACGGTATCTTGGCTCCATGGAAGAAAAAAAATCCAAACCTAAAATTGGAAGACTAATTGATTTCCTTAAAAACACGAACAATTCTTTCGGCGTGGCATCCAAAAATTACCAGCGAGAGTACACTTTTTTCATCATAACAATACGAAAACAAACGCAATAAGTTTGTTCTACCAGATATCAGCGAATATTCTCAACCTCGCTGATTGTTTTCTTCGCTTTTCATTTTTCACGCAACACTTCCGGTTCTAGTTTCGGAAATCTTCAACTTATAAAAATTTAGTGTTAAAAAATTTACATCAAAGATAATCTATACACCTATACACCAAAATCCAGTGTCGATAATCTCGTACAGAAGCATGACACCTTTAATAACGGAATCCTTTTTAGGCAATCTTCTAAAATAAATCAACGAACCAATCGATCAGACGGTCCGTAGAATTAAAGTCAGTTGAGCTAGATAAAGTCGACGCAATAATGTGTTGAGACTGCTTCCTTCGTTAAGGGATTTTCAAGGAACGGTTCCGTCATTACCAACATGTGTTGTACACGAGTTGCCACTTAGTAGGAGCGCATGCGCTTCAATTTTTTTTATATGAAACTGATACGACGGTGATGGCTGTCATCCACGGCCATGCAGGTATTTTAGTAAAGGCGGAAGCATTTCTTCGAAATCCCTTAACGAAGGAGCTAGCATTGAAACTTTTACTGCTCCATCTTTCTGTAGCTCACCTGATTTTACATGGAATAATGTGAGTAAATGTAGTCCAGTAAGCAAGTCTTACACGAAAGCATGTTTGACAAACTGTAAATCGCCCAACGGAAACATACCTTGCCTTGCATGATGAGTCGTATTGTAAGGGTGACCGCCGGGTCTTCGGATAAGTTGATTTCGGTGAGTTTTACTTTACTTTCCTCCATGTTGGCGAACGTTTTGAAAACGAATGTTTCGCTTAAGAATGCTAAACTTTATTCACTGCGCCGTATCGTGTGTAAGGGCTTGGGATGTTTTCGCGAAACACGCACACACAGTTTCAACTTTCGGTTTTTAATTAACTGCAAAATTTACGGTACACAGAACACAATTGTTTAACTAAGATAATTTTTTAGGTGTTACATAAATGCAATAGCACACAGCGAATAATGGAAGGACCCCCATAAACAAGATAACGTTAGAAGTGTAGCAGATGTGCATACTACTGGTTGTTTGGTTTTTGTTTTCACATGTTGTCCGCTGAACACTTTTGATTTGAAAGATAAACTGTAGCAAGTTTACTTTGCTGATCTCAAACGTTGGCTTCCATTTCATCCATAAACGATCCAGACGCTAGTTTCTCACATTGAATAAAAATATCTACTGGGCTGTTTTAATGGAAAGAAAATTGAGTAAAAAAAAGCCGAATGTTAAGAGCCTAACCATCTGGGATCCTTGGAAGATGCCATATCAATGGAAAAGCGTCAGATCAGCGCAATTAGGGATTAAATAAAACCTTCCATCAATTTTACGTGGTGTTGTTTGTTATGGTTCACGGAATACATGCTTCACTTCAGGACACTTATGTTTTGCTTGAATGCGCTAAATCCATAGTATCAACAACGCCATCAAGTAAAATTTGTATTCATTTTTCCCATTTTCCACACAGCACTCGCAACCTTCGTCACGAATTAACCGTTGAACACGAAAGTTGGCGGCTACGTTGGTCTTTAGGATGGATCGAGGGGGATTACAACTCGTCTGGAAGAAAAAGGAAAGAAAAGCGTGTTTAACAATGGGAAGGATTAGGACAGAATCACTTATTATTAGTTTCTACTATGCTATCGAATCCAATAAGCTTCACTGATTAATAGATAAAATTGAAAATGTGTTGTATGTACCTTTTCTATATACCTGGCTGTTATTGAATAAATAGCATCAAGACGCAGTAAAAACATCGGGAACCTTACAATAGCTGGATAACGATTTGCTGGACCTAAGAGACTTGGAATCCAAGCTTTTGGATCTTTACCAACTATCATCCAACTATCTTTATACCTCTACTCTTCTTGTTTATGTGATTCTAACGTTGCCATTTCATTTACTGACAAAGCTAAACTTTCAAAACGAAAGATCTACGTTATTGATCTATTGATGGAAGATGCAGAACTTTTCCATAGGGTGGGTTTCATGACTTTATGATCGTGAAGTAAGATCGCGGGGAATATTCAGATTTGTAAATCTATCTATATATATAAAAGAAAGTCGCCTAAAGGTTACACAATTCATAACTCAAGAACGACTGAACCGATCTGGCTGAAAATTGGTGTGGAGGTAGCTTAGAACCCAAGGAAGGCTTTAGGATACTTTTTATATTCCGACCGTGTCACAATAAATCTGCACAATGATTTTTCTTCGTACTGAAACGAGACAGACAGAGTGCGTAACAGCAAACAATTGTTGGCTTCTCTTTCTCGCTAAAGCAGCGTTCCCTCACCCCAAGCAAGCGCGGCAGACAAAGCGCGCAACAGCAAATAACTATTGGCCTCTCTTTCTCGCTAATGCAGCGTCTCCTCCTCCCAAGCAAAAATAAGCCCCCCCACCCCTCTCTCACGACCGCGTGTTTTCATTCCCTTCTCGAGAAAGGCCAGACAGAGAGCGTCACTACGAGCAAAGGTTGAGCGAGTTTACAGCGAGTCTCTCTCTTTCGTATGTTCTCGCGAGTCTCTTTCGTGCGATTACTTTGACGATTTGACAGTCTCTCTCGCACATTCTCGAACATTTGGAAATTTTTTATTGTTACTTAGCTGTCGTTTTTATAACTGTCAAAATGTATTAAAGTAACCCGCGAACACAGCGTAGTATCGTGATATACCGGACAGTGAATAACAAGTGCCTCATACATTTCCTTAACAATGCCGCGACCAAGACGGTCGAATCTTTCCCGACAAAGTCGTAATGCAAAAACTATGCGAAGTGTTGCGAATGAAATGACTGAAGAACAAAAAGAAATTGCTCGCGAAAGGACTCGGTTGGCAAACAGAAATCGGCGAGCGAAAAATAGAAACGCACAAGTAGATAATTTTCGACAAGATGCCGATTTGAATATTCGCTCAGTTTTTGTTGCAGAAGAAGAAGCTGATTTGTATCGGGCAGCGTTTCGATACAATTGCATCGCTAAGTACAGCGAGCATTAGAGCGTTCGCATTGGGCCAATGAACATTGTGATAAGTGTGATGCGTTGAAATTTTCCGGAGAAACGGCCGGATTGTGCTGCCTCAGCGGAAAAGTTAAATTGCCTTCACTGACTCCGCCACCAGAACCAATGGAATCATTGCTTCGTGGCGAAACTCCCGAATCACGTCATTTTCTGGAAAACATTCGAAATTACAATGGCTGTTTCCAAATGACGTCATTTGGGGCAAAGATTATCAATGAACGAGGATTTAATCCGACATTCAAGGTATTTAGTTTTTTTTTTTACTAACACACAGTATAGTGGAAGAATAACTTATTATAGTTATTCCTACGTATTATGTTTCTTCTTCTTCTTATTGGGCAACAAACGCTGAGCGCTCTTAGCCTGAACCAGAGACAATGTTAATCTCTGATGCTTTCTGTAAGGGTTTGCTTTTACGGACGGGGTTGTTGGTCCCGCGCCAACTCCCTCTGGCACGCCGGTATCGGGAATCGAAACCATGGCCGGTTATGTGACAACTGGTTCAGGTGCTGAACTGAACAAAAAGGAAAGCTAATCATAATAAAAAATATTTACTACATAAAATCCAAAACCTGCTTACTAATTGCCTTTGGGGCGGAACAAAGTTCGCCGGGCCTGCTAGTCTCTTATAATTTTAAAATCTTCCAATTTTTGCGTTGCCATGACAATAGAGTGTGACGATCAAATTAAAATCTGAAGTTGCTTTGGATAATCCAATGTAATAAGGAGATATTGGCATATTTTTTAAGCAAACGGCTACATGCTGGAAGCCTGCTTCAGCCAGTGTGGTACACATGTGGTATCGCAAGGACCGAGTGCAATTTTTTTTTTGTATATGGTAGACACATATGGTCACATGAAAACTACGCAAGTTACACAATGGTAATGAGGAATGTGCGCCATGGACGACAAAAACAGAACTGAAAATACCGGGATGCTGCTTTTCTGCAAAGGCTTATATCAGGTTAATACCGTTATATGAACTCGCTCCATTTGATCTAACCAATACCAAGGAGAAGATTGTGCTGTGCTGGTGCCGTAAAGCGATGTGAAAGAACTTAAACCGTGGAACCATAAACAGGATCACATAGCGACATAGTTGAGAAGACGGCAAAATGATGCCATAAGAGACTGCAAAAAATAGAACGAGGGTGAAGAGCAGAGCAGAACGAATTCCACGCTGCTCCACACATGTTACAAGAGCATCTCGTGTATTATGGTCACAACAGCTTTATAACCAAAAAAAATCATCCACAATTTTATCAAAACTAAAAAGATTCACTGCACAAAACTAATGTTTTATTCAGATATTTGAACTATCATCGATGACCCAGGCAAATGACAAGTAACGGGGACATTTTTAAGCGAGAACTATGAAAGTGCAGTTATGATCACGAAAGTGAGAAGGAAAACCTAAACTGCAATTGCACAAGGCTGTGGCTGTGAGCAAACGCACCATCAACACAAAAGAAGTACTAAACAACCGATTCGCATCGCCTTTTTTGAATATGCAAAATAATAATAATTATTGTAATGAAAGAAACTAGATAGTTTTGAGACACGCGCGCGTAAGTGAGGAAGTGGTGGGTATTCTGTACGAATAGAATCGTTGGTGTCAATTAGCTAAAAGCAGATGATCGGGTTTTTGCTTAGTGGCACCACATTATTAACCAATGGTAACTGGAGGTGTCACTACAAACAGAGCAAGAGAAACCTGCTGCGCTCTGGAGAGTGGACCTTCCCTCTTGAGTGGAGCATTGTCATGGTTTAACACTTTAAGGGATGGCGACCGTTGTACGAAAGAAGTAAAGCTAGGTGCCATGATTCTAGAGAGTTTGTTCCCATGCCCCCTCTCGCAATTTTTTGTTATTTTGTTATTATCTAAAGATAAATCCGTCCTTCTCAAACCTATGCAGGGGTAAGAGGTGGGACTTGTCATCATCACTTGGGTGCCATATCCATACACAGATTGGATATTTGTTGTAGCCATATCAATCGCTCGATGAAGCAACGAAATATAACAACAACAAAAACTCTAGCCCCAGCAGGTTATCACTCTTGATAGCAATTCTGTGTGATTTTTTTTCTTGGAAAAGAAATGTTTTATTAGACAAGCCTCTACATTTTTAAATCATGTTAAATCATCATCAGTATGTGGCGAGATTCCGTATTGGAAATGCATACAACATGAAATCTAGCCAAACAGCAGACCATTTATAAAATTTTCGAACTGCGCCAGATTGTAATTATGTTACCTAAGCCAGATATATTCTATTACTACCTGGCTGAGTACGCGCCAGTATTCGTATTTGCAGCAGTTACTTTATTTTAATTCTTGAGGAACGGACTGTGCCGTATTGCTTAATCCTATTCCTTAATTCTATCGACATAACAATACATAACATAACAAATTTAAGCATCGTGGAGGATGCTGGGGCTGGTGGTATTTCCTCCACTTTTCCTCCGCGCATACGCCTTATCCCGGGTTTGCTCGGTTGCACCAGTTACATTTTAAAGTATTATCGTATACCTTATTCAACAGTCTCTGATGAACGATCGCTAAAAACCATCTTCAACCATCTTAACCGGGTTGAATGTTTTGTATTTTTCAGATAAAAATGTACTTATCAGCTATATGTTTTCATATCTCTTGCCGTTCGCAAACCCACATTCAAACGGATAAAATTGCATTATAAACAAGCAGCTGAGGATTTAAATCATGATAACACTTCGCATGTTCGTGAGGCGGACAGTAGAAAAACACGCAATCAACATGTTGTTTTTTGTTTAGCGAATCCAAACCCTTAGAAGGTACAAACAGATAAAAAATTCGGATGAGATATACTCCGAAGGAGTATCGAATGTTTGAAGTTTTGCAGACAGGTTTAAATCAAAACTAAAAACCTGGGGTAATCTAACGATTCCACCTTTAGATTACGGCATCAAATTATGTGCCAAATGGAAAACTCGCAGACCTAAACCCAAAAAAATATTACAAATTCCAGTTTCATGAATACTTAATGTATTTCGTTTTACCCTTCCGTCCAGGTCAAAGAATACTTTGTATTCAAACCAATTTATTGAACCGTCTTCATAAAACGTGTGACAGACAAAGATAGATAGTAATTTTTACAGTTACATCTTGGCACTGAAGCAAGCCTGTAGACCAGAGTTTAAGTTTTTCCTTAGCTCTGGTTCATGTAAATCAAAATAAAGTTCTTAAGAATTTTTCGAGTGGCAACATTTAGAGCGTTTTTGTTACTTGCACAATGGGAAAAACAATAATTTCTAAATATTGTTGTAACCTTCTAGACCAGCTGAAGGGAAAAATTCGTGAAAAAAGATCCGGTTTGCAGAAGAAACAAATTCGTTGTTCATCAGGATTATGAACCGTGTCATCAGAGCATTTTGACATTGACAAAAATCCATTAATCCATATCCATAAATCCGTTGGCGCATCCGCCGTATTTACCAGATTTGGCCCCTGGTGACTTGCATCTGTGTCCAGATCTTTAAAAAATCATGGGTGGAAAAAGTGTTTTCATCAAACGACGAGGCCACAACAACTATGGAAGCGTATCAAAATACCGCAAAAAAGCCGCAAACGGCCCTTCCAGATTGTGACTTCGGGGATGGAATTCATAAATTGGAATCTCGTTGGAACAAGTGTATGTATTGTACAGTATGGGAGACCATACTGAATAATAAAGTGTATATCAAACCATAACATTGTGTTTTTCTTCTCGAAGCTCAAAACTTATTGAACAACTCAGTAGCTAGTGTAGAATAAAACCAATAGGGGTTTAAAATTTCGTAGTGTCTTTGCCCAAATAACAGAGAACTAGTGCATTTTCTACAAGGGCTATTGTTGTTTAGAAGAAAAAAAATTTAAATCTTTTTATTTATTAAAAATGCTATTCAATTCTCTACAACCCTTGTTGAGTTCATTTGGTTCAAAAGTATTCCACAACAGAGTCCGTCATCCAGTACGTCCTACAGTTTGATAGTTGTTTTTGTTTTTCTCCGGGAGCCGAGGGACACCATTTGTTTAACATTGAGCATAGAGTGATAAGCACTTTTTAACAAATTTTCGTCGTTCGGCGGACTGCAGCATAATGACTGATATCTTTCTGATATCGTTGTTCGGCGGAAGGCACGGGTCAAAGAAGGCTATCAAATCAAGCATATGGCACTACGAAACAAAAGCGTTGATATTTTCAAAGATGGCGCTACTGTGTATGTGAAACGAGAACCGGGCAACATGCCTGTGAACCATGAGACGTGCTGGTAATCACAATGGAAAAATAAATCCTCTTATCGCGTTACGCGAGGAACTGGCCGCCGCCGGACCGGTCGATGCAAGCCGGCTGAATTCGGTAAAAAAGCGGAGAGTAGCGATCACTGGCCCCGTTTGGCGTTGAAAATGCACTGGTAGTGGTGCGCGCAGCATATGCCGTACGAACACACATCTTTTCATGAGCGGTTCTGAAGAATCCGCCAGTTAGAGCTGCTGTGTCCATTTGTACAGCGGAAATAGAGAAATCGACATGAACATGAAAAAATACAGCAAAGCTACGCCGCTGACAGTACGGAGAAGCCATAGGAACAGCAGACAAACTTTCAGTGTGTACAACAACGCTCCAAAAGAATGACTCTAATGGTGTAAAGCGCCTCAGGAGAAACATATACGGACTAGGGTCAGAGGTAGAAATAAGACTTCCAAAATCAATAAATGTTCCCCCTTTGCGTCGATCACGGAGAGCATTGATGCCCCGATGGACACCACAATAAAGCAATGTCTACTCCAATTCCATTTTCCCCTGCAAACGAATAAGGACTTGTGAAGCACCTATTTATGAAATCACATTCGTAGAAGCCATTACCCGAGCATTGCTGGCGAGATGTTGGAACTGCTATAAATGTTTTTTGACGTTCTGCCACGGCACGGTGAACTAATTCAATTATAATGTCCGTAGCATGCAGGTGAAGAGTTGCGTTGCGTTCAGAGATTGGCCAAATTTCTGGAAATCATAGGTTCACAGACGAAGGATCACAGCACGCCGCGGTAGGAAAGTGGCTTTTACAATTTCTCGGCAATTTATCGAAAAAACAACTCTTTCGTTTCGCGGGATCTAATCGTTGCTAGAATGGAATGAATCTCATTAATGAACGTTTGGAAAACATTGCTTACGGGCTTATTAGGAATTCGAGCAGCTAATTTACCTTGCAAGGTAAAAATGAAATGAAAATGATACGGCGGTTTGCACTGACCGACATTAAGCGGTCCGATTAGTACCACATCACTTACATTAAAATACAAAAACAAAGGTACACTTACCCGGTGTGTTTGCTGATGAAACCCATGTCGACAGCAAAGTAACGGAACATTCAAAACAAGTATTCCCTTTTACGTTACAGCTTTTGCATACTTGGGAACAAATGGGACAATCAGGTGCGCTACACGAGACGATTCGGTGGCTCTCCGGACCCGAGGTTGCATTGATAAGTGGCCAGTTCGAAGCGGGAGTGAGAGGCATATCGGGATTTCACTGAGGCGGATGCTGGCCGTGTGCAGAAACACTTGTTCTGCCACACGAATGCACGCCATTTCTGCGCGGCCGACGCACGTAACCTCGACGCAGCTTATGCCGGGCGATGTGAAAACCGGAAAACATTCGACACTTTCGGCAGCATCGCGCCGGAAGAAACTTTCTTCGTCGATTCACCCAATGTAATTGTTAGCACTGCACCGCACGCACATTGCGAGTTCTTCGCCTGATGGGGCGGCACACTCAGGAAATCGGAATTCCGCAGCGGAGTAAAGTTTGGCCTTACCAGCAAGCCGGCTCTTTCCGGGCATCGTTCGTGCCAAAAAAAATCAAAGTACTCGCGCGAAGAAAATACTTTTCTTCCGTCCAGACACTCACACGGCCGTAAACACGAGTCTCACTAGCAAATTCACAGAATTTTCCCGATTCGAAGCCAGGAAAAGCACCGATTTAATGCGCGTTGTGTGTGCCCCGACGATGATCGAATGCAAATTGAAACGAACCTAAAAATCGACCGCACACCACCACCACCATTCGGGCGAGAGATTTGGTAAAACTTTCGGAGAACCGCAGAAAGGCACCAGAACCTAAATTCGCGTCTTACCGTTAAATTACGGGATGCACGATGTTACGAATCGCGGCGTTCGGTAACGCGGCTTGAAAAACTACTATTTTCCAGATTTAATGGAAGAAAGGTGAAGAAGCGTGTGCAGCTCAAAACAAAGATAATACAAAACTAGCCAGCGTTTCGTCAGCGTATCGCGCACCGACGGACGAGAAAACGCAAAACTCGGGCATGATGCCACGCACACCAGCGCGAAACCAGCTATACACACGAAACCAGCTCTCCAACACCAGTTTCGTTCGAGCTTCGTTTTGCGAATTTGGCACGAGCGGACACGCACACACGCAACCGCTGCGGGTATGCGCAGTATCAACTAAGCTGCACAACACACACACCACTGAACAATTTGTTCGAAGCAAATGTCGCTTCGTTGAGGCACCGTTTATACTGCCTCGCCTGGGGGTTAGCATCATTTTGCGAAACTTGAAAATAAATAAATGTGTTTTATTGAATGATTTCAAAAAACTTTGAAAACAAACAAAATTGAGATAAATGATGAAGTTTAATGAAGTTTCATTTAAGGCAATCAAAATAAAAATCCACGCCGCGTGTGGAGGGTTCTTATTTTCATGAGTGACTTGAAATATTTCATAACTTCGGATTGTTCCGGTTTGCAGTGAAAAATGGTTTCGATATCATTTTCATTCTTCGGTAATTCGTGAATGATTTAAATCTTACCTAACAAGTCGGTCATATTCTACTATGCGCTCTGTTGTACTGGTTTCAACGATTCATTTGCCTAAATTCATTGCGGTTTGAAAGCACGGTGCCAGCGCATTTTACAAGAAAGTACAATACACGTGTCGAGCCGTTCAAGCCACAAAGACGGTTTGGAAGTGAGAATGATTTTGAAAAATATCTCCCAAACCTCGTTTCGGCGGTATTTTAAACCACATTCCTAAACCACTCGAGCGGAACGTTTCTTCATTGACATAAATAACTGTAAACTACTTAAAATGTAGTAGTCATTATTAGTGAGATACTAGGAGGTGCAAGCGAATTCAGTTGAGGCGAAAAATCGATATGTACTGTAATTAAACTGACATTTTCCTTTTTTCATTTTTTTGACGAACAACGTTTTAGTTTTTTGCAGTTATGGTAAATGTATATCATAGCGCCAAAACTGCCTTGATTTGAACTTTGATACTTGCATCGCCAATAGATAGTGCCTACACAATGAAGGGCCGCTGTAATTTTGTTTCATAAAGGTATGAACTCCCCAACAATTTTGCTGATAGTTATGACACAGGATGTAGGAACGTTCTGTTTCATGTCGATATAGAATCTCGGTGTCAAAGTTCTGACTCTTTCTGTCTACCGACTACTGAAAAAGTCGAGACTACACTACAAACTACTACTACTACTGAAAAAGTCGAGACTGACTACAAAAAAAAATTAAACCATTAAAAGAATCTTGAGCAAAACTTCCAGGCTGAACACCCAAGATTTACTAACACTTTTGATGTTGCTTTCCAACAAAATTGCGTACAGTTTTGACAGCGCTCAATGAGCTAAAATTCAAAATGAGCCGGGTGAAAATTTATATTATATACTTTGTTCATTATATACACTGTTTGATAGCTACTTGCTCCGATATCTATGAAGCTGTTTCGGTAGAAACTTCGGTTCTCAAAGCAGTTTCTGACAAATAGCTTGAAAATCTTACGAATAAGACTTCTCCAATTCAATCGTCAAATTGCTCGTTAAATGACTACAGGTGTCATGCAGATGGAGGGTGATACATGGTTATTTTTAGATACATACAGATATTTTATATACAAACAGCAATTGTTGTTTAGGAAATACAAAAAATACAAAAGGATGATTCCGATGACTTTTTATTGCCCGGTGAAAACTGTACCAATACTACTGTGTCATTTCTTTTGGATACTCAGATCAGATCAAGATCACCTGGCCATGGGAAATTCGAAGTAATTTCCCTGTTTTGTTCGAGAAACAAACGTCGAAACATCATGTTTGAGGATCCGAAGTTGCTATAGAACTCTGCTTTTCCTATAGAAGAGACAGCCCTTTTCTCCACGGCGATACTCATCACTGAATACTGGAGAACCCGACAAGTAAGGCTGTTTTTCGATTGTCTCGTTTTATTCTTATTCTTCCAGTTCAGCTCTCGAAATTCCTTCTCCGAAGAACTTGCCATGTTCGCTGGTCCGCATTATTAGACCCGTAACCGGTACTTAGTAAAATTGGATGGTGTTCCTAGCATCGGAACCTGGAATAATCTTGAATCTCGTCGAAACTTTACTGCTTGAATTGATTTTCTCACAACATGTTTTGCACAAATAAGCCATGGTGAACATGAATAATTGGATTTTGAAATTCTGATTTGCTGAATCGAGTAACGTAAACATTCGATGTAGACTTGCTTTAATTGTTAGGAATGTTTGATAGATGTTCAAGATGAAATGCAAGGTATTTTACTACGTTTACTAATTTCTGTGTATTTTTCTAGGATATGTACTATATTTGACAAATCTACTATTCCACGCATCGTTTACATTAGTCTTCATAAATTTGTAGATTTTAATGCGGGTTTCCACGACACTGTATATACAACAAACAAGAATGGACTCATATGGCTGAGCTCAAACTTTGTAGTGAAGCACGGCAAGCCAAACAACTTTCACACATCATTCGTGCAGTTTCATTGTGCTATGCACTGCTAAATATGGTTCTTAGTACAGAAACGCTTGTGCCTTGTGCTGCTTTCTATCACTGGGTTGTAGATTGCTTGCATTCATTTGTTGTCTACTCATTTTGAGCAAATCGTTTATTTTTCGTTTCCGAGCAGAGATAGTGCCGTATGCACTAACTTAGAAAAAGTTGGAGGACTATAAATAGATGATGAATGCATCTTTTTTTACACCCACAATGGACGCGTTATGTGCTACTGCTACTGGTTACCTGCATAGAAAGATGCTCTGCAACATGTTTCATGTGGGTTCCACGAGCCCCGTGATGTAGTTAGAAAAAAGTGCTAAAAATCATTTCAACCAACGCCTTCAGAAAACTTTCAACAGAAAAAGCTTCTCTTCGGTAGTCGTGATGGAGAAGCGCTTGCAGTAAGTGAAAAGGGCACATTTGAAATCAACGACTCTTCCGACTGACGTCAATGTGGCCATCCTAGAAATGGGTTGAAAATTACAAAAATCGATACACAGAGAGTTATTTGGCTAGGATATACTCTCGCAGGTTCACTTGTCGCAGAAAAAGGCAAGCTTAGTTTTGTCGCAGTATTTTATTCAGTCGTTCGTTCGTAGTTTTGGTGGCATGAACTTATGAACGAGCGCAACTTATGATTGGAATTTTCAATTAGTGCAAGTTAATGGAAAGAACGATCTATCGATCTTATATTAGATGCTGGATGCAAGTTTGCCCAAAATATTTGAGTACACACATCGAGAGAATGCCAATAAGTTCAAACAATTATATAATTCTATTTTTTGCTCGCATAGTCATAGCTTGCTTTCGTTGTTGGGAGATACACCACATCCGTTGTGTTCTTGCTAACATTGTGGGACGTCCGTTTGGCACGTAGTTTCGCAAGGATGGATGAAAATCGAAAAACAAAAAAGCCCTTAAAAGCTTGTCTAATTTAATTTTATGTTCCATAAGTCACCGTGAAATGATTCACCTTTACACTTCCTCCTAAATGACACTGATGATGGGGAGGAAACCCGTTTCCTTAGAGAATTATGTTTTTTTTATGTGACAGCGGGGCAGAATTCTGGTTTCCTTTTCACCCTTTTTGCTGTGGCCATAAAATACTTAGAGTGCTTTTCCCGTTTGTGTTCCAATTCTGCGACCCAACCTCTCAAGTGTCACAATGGTTTTAAGTTCGTCCCATCCCGATCCAGCGATCCAGACGACAGGTAGTTTAGTCAACAATGCCATAACAAGGATGGCAAAACGCAGAGTGAAAGTATATTGAAATACTGTGAGGAGGAGGTTATTATGCATCTATTAATATTCCAATAATAGATCCCTTCTTTCAGCACTCTCTACAACAATAGAGAGGGATTCTGAAATGGAAAAAGAGAAAACGGGAAATATTGCTAGGAAACTAATTAACGTATTCGAGCTCAAGGTGGAGGAAAGAGAATTAGAACAATCGTATTTAGCCCAAGCAGGATGACATTGAATACTGGACGCCCATACCTCCACGGACCTCGTAGCTTTTTGGACAATAATACTGCCCATGGCTATTACTATTACTATTCCTAATTGAGAAAACTACTTTTGAGTAAATATATATTAATGAGCGACAGTGGGAAGTCTCGTCGCGTTTTTAGGAAGAGAAATCGACATAAAGACTTTTGAGCCAAAAAAGGCGTAAACGTGTTAACTTACGAAAACCTTTTACCTCTTAGTACTAATATGCCTTGCAAAATTGGATAAGAAGCCTTGGAAAATATCAATGAAAGGCTTCATATTTCAAAGGCTGAAATAGTCACAGAGTTCTCCGGCATCGCCGACAGACTTGGTAGATATGTTCTGTTTTGCGATATGATTCTCTGCATGATTCTGATACTGCTACTAGACTTATACCGCACTGAACTGTACTACAGGACATTGTACATCATTGAAGTATTATCGATCAACCAATTTAATATGGTTTTTGCTGTTGTGAAGTGTCAAGAACGTCCTACATTGTTCTGACCTAAGTGGACTTCATGAACATGCACGATTTGCCCTTAGTTTGTACTAGTTGTATCTTCTTTCAACTCTAGAAACAAAACGAAACACTTAACCTATCTTTACCTAACTCGAAAACTATTGTTTCCATCTAATGTTGGAGACATGTTACTATTAGTGATCAGAGGTTTAAAATAGGTTCTACGAATACACCCTATATTTTATGTATTTAATTTTCGTGCTAATTAATTTCATGCATTGTTCCGTGGGGAATAAATAAAGTTCCGAAGTGGATATTCTGATCTTCGTAAAACTTGGGGGTCGTTTGTGATTTTTTCGGTGGTATCGGTTGACAGATATTCTTTGTAAGTTGCTCGTATACAAGCATCTCTGTACCATGTACTCTGTCCAATTCTAGAAATACACGTTTTCGTTAATCACGATGTGTGGTTTCTTAGCTTCCGCAATAATTGCAATGTTTAGAATGGACAGGTGTTACTAACCCAAATCGCAGCTTCGAAATCCTTTCCTTTCTGGTACCGGTATAAAAACTTCCCAATTATAAACCAGAATACCTTCCATTATTATTCCTTACCTGTGATAAAATGGCAAATTGGTTGGGTGAAATTACTTAAGTGCGAAGCATTTAGAGTGCGTAACATATGAGAGCGATAAACGTTAAGCATAAAATAATGTGGGCGGCACTGGTTGCTCCATTAGATGTCCTCGGCATTAAGGAACCCTTTGCGACGCGTAATGTTTTCGAACAAGGTCCCACGGTTGAGAAACGCAATTTTAAACTTCTTCTCCGCGAATACTACGCTTTTTGAACGACACACAGGTTGATTCACTGACTTGGACTTCTTTGTAAATACTAGCAACGTGCGTGTGTAGTATGCTCAAGATGGTGTTGGCCAAAATCGCTAGAGATGTTGTAACGCAAATTGATTTTGCTTGTTTCCAGTGAGAGCCTCGTTATTATTCAATTACTGGTTAAAAGTTCCCAAGCTCCGCTGTCTCTATTTCGAGCATAACATCCCCGGCATTACATCCCAGCATCACGCCCGCGCACTTCCGTACCGTGTTCTACTTTTCGTTATCTATTGTATCATTCAGCTGCCACTCTGTCTCCTTACTATCATCGCTTCCCGTTGGCTAGTCGGATGCTGATTTAGAGAAGTACAATCACACATCTAACAAGCCCTCACCGTATGCTGGTCACCCTGAATTAAAACTGACTTATGACTTATCGTTGAAGTGTAATAGAATTTTGACAATAGATGTCGTGGATGTTTAAACAGATTGGAGATGTTAAAAAATGTGCACCAAATAGGTGTAAAATATTATTTTTAATGTGTTTTAAAAGGGGTTAAGTGAGTTGCTATAAAGATGATATCTTATTTGAAGAGCTAACAAAACTCTAGCTAGCTTATTAGCTCTTAATTCTATTTTGTGTTTGTTTGATTGGTAAATGTTGGTAACTAATAATAGTAATAAAAAATCCTACGGCAAAATTTTAGAAAAATATTGCACGTTTTCATACTTTTCGTATGTTAACTGTCCACAGTTCATTTCATAGTGAACTGACTTAAAAAAGGGCTCCAAAATACTATACAAATTACTCCAGCTCTTAAATATTATACAAGTAATAAATGGCCGTGCTCTTTTATTTGTACCATTGCATTAGTATACTTAGCAAGATAGTTATTGGAGTTACCTTATTTATTTTATTCATCTAAGTATGATACCTTGAATGCAGATTTCGTATCGAATATATCCTCTTTCCTTCTCGCCCCAGCTCCTTACTTCAAGAAATGCCGTCGTATGGACACTAATATTGGGAAGGTCTCGTGCGGTACGCAGCCCACAGTGGTTAACATTTCGCATGTTTTATGTATCGTAACAAAAAAGTATATTACGCATATTAAATATTCAGTGTCCCGTGGAGATTCACGGTATTGAGCAGCCTGGAGAACGTACAACGCCGAAAGAAACCGAACGCTCGCACGCACCTGCAACCTGCTATGCTACAGTATGTAGTGCCGACGAAAGAATTGCCTATATTCGAACTTAAAAGGGTAGTCTTTTCATTTTTCTCAGTAGAAGGTAGTGCGCGGTGCTTTTTTCCGGCCTATAAACATAGGAAACCCCATTTTTTTCAGAAGTAGATTACCCGGCAGGTTACCTCTAATACAACGGACGGTGCTGTTTTACTTCGGGTTTCGTCAGTTTAGCCTTATTTTTTCCCGTGGCGGTATTCTGTTATGCTTTTATGCAAAATACTACATCTTCTGTTCGGGGTGGTGAAGCGTAGGAAATTCATTTTGTACAAATTGATGCTCAAAACAAAATGAATAACTTAACAGTTCATTTGATATGGAATGTAAACTCGTGGGACTAACATAGTAGGGCTGAGTTTTTGGAACTACATGTTAAAAAACCACTCAAATTGATATGCATCGGAATAACCTTCGGAGTACAGTTGCGCCTATCCATGTATTAGCACCTTGTATAGTAGCATATTTAGACATGGAAATCTATCATTGCGAACTGAAATATATAAACAAGCTGGTACGCAACATTCCGATAGGGCAAAATGACACGGCTTAGTGTACTTAGCTTCCAGCACTTTTTTCAAATAATGACGCAACTGTGGATGATATGAGCTAATTCCAGTTTTTTGGGAAACAATAATAATCAAACAATGAACAATGCTCGTAATTGTTAACCATATGTGCCACATGCAATATGGAAATGGTCCAAAATCATGCTGGTAAAGTGCAGAAAACGCCTTTACACCAGAAATGAGACGACAACGACTTAGCAGATATTCTGTTCCATTTTTATGTTTTAAGTAAGTTTTTGTATAATAAAGCTCCATGGTGCTCTGCCCAGAAAGATTGAAACCTTTTTTTTTAACGTTCCCGAGAAAAAAAAACATAATTTTTATATGATAATACAACTACTTTTCAACCTACAATTATCGAAAATTTCACCAAAAGGAGCCGTTTCACAACAATTCTTGCAGAACTTCAAGCTTCAGCAAACTTGTATGTTCAGCGAAATCATCGGTTGAAACAATTTTTCCAGCGTCGCAATATTTTTCATTGGAAAATTCTGCTGAATTTATTAAACCGCGTAATAGAACCTTTGTAGTATGAATAGAAATTGTTTCTTAAATAAATAATCTGACGACAGAAACTACCAGATAAATAACGTACAAGTAAAGCAATAAATTGATACATTTTATAGGAAGCCTTTTTGATGTGAACGCTGTGGCAAAAACAGTTCACTTCTTCGGCACCCACACCTCGTTTGTAAGACGCAGACATGCCGTTAAAATGAAGGCAAAAGTTCAAAGGGCATAAGGAATTTTTAGATCTTTGAGCTTTTTCAAAACACTTTTTCTAACACTCTTCGATAAATTTGTTAGAAATTTTTTATCGTTTTCTTATGACTTTGTTACAAATGGAAAACTTTACTCAATTGCATTAATTTACGTGATTTTTTACTTTTTTCTACCATGATTTTTATTACTGTTTTTGAAGCCAGACCAAAATGAAATGGAAAGTACGAAAAATCGGTCCACAACCAGCTATTGAGATGGTGGATTGGATAAATTACTTGAAGTAAAGATAAAACCTTTCCAGCCAAGTAGACGAGTAGACAATCTTTTGCGTTTCCTAGCGATATCCTTAACGAAGCTCTAGGTATTGTTTCTTGCTTCATGCTCCAAATCTGCTCGAAAGAGCATACAAACACATTTGCTGAAGGGCTCTCTTTGAAACAACAACATTTTCATTTCTATGATGTGCTTATGTTTCATTTATGAGCCTTTATCCTTCGGCTATACATTTTATCTTTAATAACGAACAAAGCCACAAATCCTTTATCCATATCGTTTAGCTGTAGCTGTGTCTAGATTTTTATTCACATAAAAGCTTGTAGGATCAAGAAAAACTCAAACAAGATCGGTCTGTTTGGCTGTGTACAGCATTCTTCCGAATGTTGCAAATAAAAAAAGTCTGTTTGTTGTGTAACAGATCGATCTTGTTTTGATAGTTTACGTGTACCTTTAGGGACGAAAGTAATTTGAAAGTAATTTTAAAACGAATGAGAAAAAGAATTTACCTTGAGCTTTCGGTATTCCTTCCAACTTTAATGTGCCTGTACGAATTCGTTGTGCCCACTGAGTCTATATCGTTACCCACTGAATGTACTGCCACAAAAATGCTTGTTTTAAAAACCACACACTCTAATTACACATCTAACACACTGGTGCTATACTGTGATCCACGCGTAATTGATTCGATGTTTTATTGCACCATAAATTGGCGAAGAAACAAGACGATCGTTACGTTTTCTTTCACCAGCCAGGATTTATGAAGCTTCGAGAGGGACGGTGGGTGGACGGTTGCTGTTTGATTCCCCTTGGCCGACACAGTTCGTTTTCACATAGAACTACGGACAGATTCGTAACGTGTTTTTCCATTTAATCAAGCTAATGGCACTGTAAGGACACGAACTTGTACCTTTCGCATACAAACAGCTATTCGATGGGACACTAAAAATTCACGTGAACCACAAGTTTCTTAAGACACTATTTTGGAATCGTTTAACTCAGCAAGTGCAATCGATGGAGAAGTCACTGACACAGGTATTTTCTTTGCTATAAAACTCAATCCACTACATTTAACATTTGCCGCTGATCGTTACTCGAACCCTCACAATTGATACGACCGCAGCAGGCATCACTGGCTCATTACTATGAAAATGTATGCTCATGAATTACCAGTTATGGGACCAATTGAAGAAATACTATTGCAGGGTAGTGTTGCAGAAGCAGAATCGAACGAATTGCAGCAGTGGGAGTTTCATCACGTGATCCGGGAAAGATAGATTTCGGTTTTTTGTAACACACGCGTCACTCAGTCACAGCTTCTACGTTTTCCTTATGGAAAAGCAGCCGCGAAGCACCCGTGAAGAACAGTGAAGCGGTGTGACAATGTGTAGTATTCGCGTACTGTAGAACCACTTTGGAGAACGGGTTTCACTGGGCTTGGATGGGCTGTTACAGGACGACGTTACCCACGGCGACGGCGGCGGCAGCGGTGATAAGCGAGCTGAGATGGCGAGGAGAAAATGGCCAGGAGTTGCACATGTGTGTATGGAAAAAGGTGGTGGTTGCTGTGTGTTTGGTGGCGGAGTAAGAAAATTTATCAAAAGCGTTCAGCGCGCGCGGCCGTACGGATCAAAATTACACAGAAGACTGAAAGGTTCAATATGGCCGGAAAGGAAATCTCATCTCGCCACACTCACTGGTCCGTTTTCGCGGATGTAAAGAGCAGCCAGCTTGTGTATGTATTGCTCTGGGGCCGCCGGATTCGCGTGGATTCTCTCCTCCGGGGGCAGGAGCGCAGCGGATTTTTCATCTCACTTTTCTCACTTGCGGTCGGCGAGTTTCACCTGCCTTTACACTTTACAGCATCCATCACACCCACACATTCACCTACACACTATGTTAACTTCAGTTGGTTGACGGATCTTCACCACTGGTCCTTTGGCGGAGTGAAAGAAACGGCCAAGGTGTGTGAGCGAGTCCTACAGACACACCACTCCAGCGTGAGCTTTTTCCCGGTCTACGGAAAGCTCTCAGCTCTCATATGTTGCCCGTTTGCTAGAAAGAATCAACGGAATTCCCCATCTCCAGCATCTCGCGTGAAACGTTGTGTTACAAAAACACGCACACAGACCCGCAAAGCCTGTGTGTTGGTAGTGCCTTTCCTTCGCCGAACCAGGTTTTGTGCAAGTTCGCAGGTGCACTCCGTGTGTGCTTTACAGGACCGTTTTTCTGCGTGCTCGTAAAGCATCGACTGGAAAACTGGAAAAGCGGACACCGATGCGTTGGACCGATGATTAGCAGTGAAGCGAGGAACAGCTTTGGCGAAACCGTCGCTTCACCGGGGAGGGGAGGAGAGGAGAACGTGAGCGGAGGATCGTGGAACAAATCACATCCCGACGACGTGTACATGCGGACGCGTCGATAAGAGAACACTTGGCCCACTGGCCAACGACAAAAGATTCGGAAGCAATTGTCGCTTTCGCGTAGGAAAGTTTACAATTAACTCGTGGTTCGCGTGGCGGGTAGACGATGTAGAAAGGATTCCCTAGCCAGTGGAATGCGCCTACCCCAAGTCACGAACATCCAAAACGTTGCAAACAAAATCACCCAAAACATCGTGCATTGAAACGAACTTCATTTGGTGCTGTTCAACGCTTGAAAACCTTGTTGGGACTTTCTACAGTTTTCCTGGACAAGTAAATCCTTACTTTCAAGTCGGGCATCCGTGGCGACACAGTGGATCCATGGCTTTACAACGTGGGTTCATTTCTTCAGAGGTCAAAGGTTTGGGATATCAATTGGAGGCGTCGCTGGTAGACCCAGCGTTGCTGGGGTGGAGCATGATCTCATTTGACGTTATGCTTAACCCGATTGTGCCGAAATGTCGCTATTCTGCGGGTAGTGAGCATATCGCCTGCAAATCAATCCGTTGTATATTATGTTATTAGTGTCCACCGTTGTACTAAAAATGCAGAATTGATGGAGAACCCCGGGTTCCGAAGAATGGTGGAAACAATTAATCGAATTTGAGCCGACACTTTGAGCGACAGATGACGGTTTAGCGTTCATCGCAGGCAAATGTAAGAATCTAAACTTCCTTCCAGATTATGGGATCGATATTCTGATTACAGCATTAGGATGCTATGGTAGAGTTCTCAAACACACTCTTATGGTCGGATTTGGTCTTTGGTCAATTTTTTGCACCCCTAATGACAGAACCGTGTGTAAAGTGCTACTGGAACAGCATTGTTAAATGCAGCACGATGCTCAAGCAGAATCGCACAGTAATGGTAGCCGATAGTAATCAAATTATTGCGCACATAATTGAGTTAATGATAGTCGCACCAACAACCACCAGTTGAGATGGCAAAGCTTAATGTCCGATGATGTGGCCTCGATGAAATGAAATATCTGATGCAAAGTATCAAACAGATACTTTCCAGCGATGAGGGACGGTTTACTATATTTCAGGCAGCGCTGTTTCAAGTTTAAACGCTTTATTTTTCAAAATTTGGTACAGTATTTGGTCGCCCTCCTTGGGCTCTTTATTAAATATCGTAAGCAAACAATAACCATACCAGTGCCAAGGGCGAGTGTTTCTGCGAACGGATCCTCTTTCGTCGAATTTTTCGAAATGCTGACGAATTTTGATTCACATTGGCCAGCCCGTAGCAACGCAAGATCTAACATTGGGTTCGTGGAATATGTTGATGGGACAGAGAAATATACCCTACCTTGAAGCCCGTGAAAACCATCTCGCCAAACAGCTTTAATGGCAACGGACAAACCGTTTCGCAGTCACAGTACACGACAACCAATAGATTTGTGACATTTATTAAGAAACCGCACGACCACGATAATTGTCATTTCCGCTTTCTTGATTGCCCTGCCCTTGGTAGTTGGTTCGATGTCCGTCTAGCACGACAGAAAATCCTGGGAACGTTTACGTTGCGAGTCCCTTTGCAAAAGTGGTAAAAGGTTTTTCGTGAAATTCGATTACAGTTATCAGCAACCAGCCAGTAACAATGCGCGAAGTTGCTATTGTTTCTATTGAGAAATGACTAAAATAGTGGAAACATTTTCTTAAGTTTCTCCAGATTTACTGGCCACACAGCAAAGCAAAGGTTTGAAATTTAGTGTTTAGAGTTCTTTCATTATGTATGACAAATAATTATATATGGCATTCGTGTACAACAGACGAAAATCCAAGGATATGCACTTATTAAACCATATCTTTAACGGGTTGTTATAAGACATCCTTTTGTAACAGTTGTACGATTCAGAATGTATATGGAAGTAGCTTCTTCAAATGAAAGCTACAAACAATCTACTATAAGCTTTTGCTTCGAACCCTCACCCGTGGCGGAAACTACACCGAATGTAGAAACAATCATAAAAATAACAAACCTTGTAAAACCGTTCCTTGATCAAATTATGTAGCACACCATCCCGCACGGTACATCAAAAAGGCATTGTAATAATCTATGACATCAATCAAATTATCTACTTCGGACCATCAATAATAGATTTGCTGTTCGCGTGGCCAGAAAAAAAGATGCATTGCCTTGTCGGGACGTAAATTTCCACCCACTTGAACTAAACGGAAGAAGAAAATTCGGAAATGCTGTGCCAACGGTGCAGAATAAAAGTTGGTTCCTTATCGGTTCACCGTGGACGCTTTGGCGGTACCTTCGTGCTTTATTCAAAACGGTGGAAATAGAATATTGCGAAAAGCTCTCGAATCGTACCGACAGCTAGGGCAGTAGGGCGGGAATGACAGAGAAAACAATTGAAATGATTGATATCTTCCGAACAATTCAATCAACAACCATATCTTGGAAAAGCTTATTCATTGTTGGAAAACAAACCGGTAATCCTTTCGACTGTATTTGTGTTATTAGTGCCCACAATGCAGTGCGAAATGTTTCGTACATAAAGTTGCTACGACTTCATTTTCTATCGATTTGAAAACCTTCACGGATCTTTATTGTCGAACTTGGTCGGATTACTTGTTTCCAATTATTCGACTATGGAATACAGCACACAAGGTGGACAGCTTGAACCTTTACGAAAGATTACATTCAATTTTTGCAAATTTTCCAACCTTTCCAAAACAGGCAAGAAAAACGAGCACGCATCCCGGGGAAAGGTGATCCTGTACTAGTAGAAACGAAATCTGGACAGTTTATCGACACTTATTTGCACACCACCAAACGAATTATCAAAAGTAGTGGAACAATACTCGGTAACTGAAACCTAGGCATTGCTATTTGATTAGGGCAACAACAACTTCCAGTGACCGATATACCAGGGAAGTCTCGAACGTCAGTTTCCTTGAAAGAACAATGCCGAATGGCGGCGACCCACGTGACGAAAGGCAAAACACTGACCCACAACCGGAAGCATTGAAGGGGCTTTCTAGGTTAGTCTAAAGCACTAGATAAAGTGTAATCATAATGTAATCTGAAACGAGAATAAAACCTCGGCCATAGATAGTCGCTTATCTCAACCGACGAAAAAGGATAGCGTTACAGTGCCAGACAAATCCTAATCGCTGTTGGAGTTCAAATCGGGATTAAAGCCTAATTACGCAGTTGAATTTTTATACGAAAGATAAGCCACCTTTGAGCCCTTATTAGTAATCAGTCTTCAAAATCTTACGTTTTGTTCGGTAATCAAGTTTAAAATGGCATTCATCAAATGATTGGTTTAGCAATCAATTGAATAGCAGCAAAATTGGTCTAACCCCTGTATGGACGATGACATGATTGAGCCGTTCTTCGTCCTTCCGTCCGTCCGTTGATAGGTGCTACCAGTGTGCTGGCAGGCCAATTTGCAAGGCCTAATATTTGCTCTACCTTTATGATGCTATGCAAAATCGCGCATTGTTGCTCCGGGTTTTGATGCATTCTTTCCAAGTAGTCTTGCCTCAAGTACGGAAGTCTGGGTCAAGCGTGTCTCTTTAGCAATCTTCGCGGCCGTGTACCGTGGTGTGGTGGTACACCTGGTGTAACGTACACACCTTCACCCCACAGTACGCCACAGTGCGAGATTTAATTATTAGGCCCATTTCGTTATGAGTGAAGGCAAATTAGATTTCCTGCCCGAGCCCAACGTGAGGAAAGAACTTCACTACCGGACCGACCGTCAGTTGTATCCCGGCACCGTTATTGAAACTTCCTATTTGATACCCCGCTCTCTCTCTCTCTCTCTCTCTCTCTCTCTCCCTCTCACTCTCTGCATCTCTCTATGGTGTGGTCCACACCACGGACTCTGCATGCAAGTGGCGCGGAAAGGACTTTGAAGATTACGGCCTGAACGGCTATGGGCCCCGATGGGAGGCTATTAATATTGTGCCACGTGGCAAATGGAGAGTTACGGCAACGACGGATGATTAGGATGGATGTGATAAATGTAGCAGCTACGGGCACGCTTAAATGAGCATTAATGAGCACATGGCATATCAAAGGGTGACGCTGTATCCCAAACCAATGGGGCTCTTGCTTTCTGTAATAACGGCCATTTCATCCGTTACTGCTTTGAGATCTATTGCTGTCCATTGTGGCGATGAATTTGATAAAAAAAAGAACAGATACTGCCGAAGCGGACCATTGGCTGTATGGTTAGTGTACATTGTGCCAACTGGTGCTGGTCCATTTTGTTACTTTAAACTAGTCAACAAATTTCTAATGGTAGTATCGGTAATGTTCGTCGACATAATGGTCGTATGCATCAGGTAACCAAAATATATATACGGTATGTTGGTATGGTGTTGATCGAAAGTGAACCAGAAACAAGCAAACACAGCGTAGAAGTTTGCCACAATATTTTGATGGACATGAAAATGCTTTTTGCTGCTGCACAGGACGCCCTTCCGCAGCGAATTATGATCAGAGTCGAGTTGACGGATATAGTCCAGCAAAGCGTGGTCCGCTGCTCGGAATTCTCCCATGATGACTGTATGTATGAATAGTCCTCAGTTGAGTCCGCATAAGTGCAACAACCGCCACCGCCAATGCCTGGCTCAAGGCCTGGCGACGGAACGCAAAACCGAGATAGGAAGCAGCTTCGAGCAGAAAATAGAAATGTCCAACAATCACTATGGCTGACATTATCCAACGCAGACACCTTATTCAGGATGATTCGCTCCCAGCCATACACCTGCTGCTGCTGCCTCTGCTGCTGCATGATGAATCTGTCAACGTTAACCATTCGTTTGGTCTGCCCGTGCTCTGGTGTGCAAAAAAGTTGCAGATCCCATAGCAGTGCGCCAAACGACCGAAATGTGGAACACTGGGTACCATCGCATCGCATCTCATAGAAGGCAAGTTAGTACTTTAAGCATGAGGTTCCACTATGTACCTAATATTACTTATATAATGTTTGTTAACTACAATCCCAAAAGCGTATTAAATATTTGTTTTACAAATTAATCTTCGTCTAAGAAGGCCTTTGTTTGGGGTGGCCAAAATGTAAGTCATGGGAGACGTGAAAGTACAACGCCGAAAAAGCTCATGCAAATGCAGTTCTTAACGTTCCTACAAAAACTGGGACATATTGAAGATGTATCGATACGGCATCCCAATTGCACACCCGTTTGGTAGGGTGGCTGACTGTCCGATTGTTCCACCTCCATTTTGGTTTTACACAAATAAACGACCGATACACTAACAGTGTCCGAGTGTCGGAGAATGTAAGTCTTTTGAAGGTATTCTACAATAAAGCTAACGACTGGGGGTTACCAGCATTAATATCAGGTTTCTGCGGTGGAGCTGGACTATGCCCAGACTGGTACAAACATTTATTTTATTTACGGGATACTGAACTGGTGTGATCCCACTAGTAAATGTTGGCCTGTCCTGTTAGCAATAGTGATTCCCTGGAACAGAGCCCGGTGATAATAGACTGGTCCGGGACGGGGATTTTCTCACTCCTATGCGCAAATATGTTCCTTCATTTGCGTACGGATGGATGTTTAACCGGACAAACGTCCGTCGTACGGGAGCTGGGTGCTCTAGAAAAGCCGTCAATGTTGCGCCAACGGCCGTAGTTCATCTGCCCATCTGCTACGTTCGCTCCACAACGAGAATCTAGTTCATCAACGAAGGTGAAAAAATAGGTTTTATTTTCTCTATGTGTTTTCGGCTTCAATTAAAATCACTTTCTATTCCGTTTTGCGAACTCTATTTTCTCTCCCCCAACGCAAAGGACGAGGACAAATGATTTACAAGCCACAGCCTTTTGCCTTTCGTTCAACTCACGACACTGACAGAATTTGACAAACGAAAACATTGTCTGGTGAAACGGAAAAGTGAAGTACGACTTTTCTTTACGCAAGACAATCAACATCCAACTTTTTATTCGAACGCTTAGAACGTCTGATGAATGAAGATGATGATGACTTTAATTTGCACGCACTTTAATAATACCTCGTTGTGTTTCTCGCTCTCTTCCTCTTTCGGTCTCTCTTTATGCCTCTTTGATATTTTCACATTACTTGGCTAGCTTAGCCACGAGGTCTTACGGGACACCCAATTTGAAGCACATTACATTCGTTTTCATAGTCCGAACCGATACTAAATGAAAATCGGCTAATATAAATCTGTTTTCCACCTGAATGGATTTAAATAATTAATTATCAACTAACACGATAGGATCCGCGAAGCTTGCCTCTTGAGAGGAATATCCTCGGGGCGCCGCGCAGTAATCATGTTTTGTTCATGAATAATCTTTGAAATTTATTTTCTTTCATTTTTCGCCCAACCCGGTTTTGTTGCCATTGCAGTGAGCGTTTTCGGCCACACCGAATGGAGGGTACCAGCGAAAGGGATGGGCACAATTGAGAGCCGGGAATCAATACCTTCTTCGAGGAGTGCTGCTTAGCAAGTCTATTAGACTCTGAAGCTATCGGTCACGGTAAGGGCGTTGGCGTCCAGCTCAGCGATTTTCCGTTTTCCGAAGTTTTTGTCGAGCTGTTACGAAATCGTTTGCATTCTGGCCTGAGTGTGCAGCCGGCTTGCTTTTCCGAAGGAAGTTAATTTTGTCTCTCCACCCTGCGAACCTATGCTGGCCATTATTCCTGCAAGTGTCTTGCAATAACAATAGGCGAATATTAACACCAACGAGTAGCATGAGTTAAGCTGATAAAGCACTCTTCAATATTTCCGAGAGTTGTTCCGCACGACGTTGGATACGGACACTAAGCCTGTACGGGCTGAATGGTTTGTGGTGAGTGCAGAAAGCTGAATACCCCACAAGCCAAGGTTTCACGGTTCAGTAAACTACTGCTCCTATAACCAGGATACCTATTCTGACCCTATATTCTGATACCTATAGAGTTGACCTCGCGTACTGTTATGAAACTGCACTGCGTACCTTGGGTGAACCGGGATGTTATATAGCAAAAGCGTAATGTAATTTACTAACTTCGAATTAAGCTTATTTAGGACGGTAATCGTGGATTGGGATTGCTAACGTAACAGCGCTGTACACATAGTATTTTTTAAAGAAATATGATAATACTAGAGGCAGGCATTGATCATTTGTACCATTCTATACATCTTTAGGACGGTCAATAGAACAGTTGCCTTAATCACGCGACAGTAAAAGTGGTTCAATAATTTCTAGCCCTTTTGTGTAGGCACTGATTTTCCAGTGCCTAGACGAAAATCTGCTATTGTAAAAAAATCATTGTGCTTTTAACAGATTTAGAAACCTTCAAGGATGTTAAAAAAGGCCCAAATCCGGGCATTTCCAGGCTGCTTTACGAATATCTGGTTCAACATTTTAATTATGCCTCCACGTATTTATGTGTCTGCATGTGAGAGTTCTACGTTTAGAAGTACACAAATATTGTATTGAATGATACGTTTGAGTAGACTTCATAAAAAGTAATTATTTTAATAACTCTACAAGTAATCGTCGGATAAGTATCGCCACTGATGATAGTTTTTTGAGGGTTTGAAAAATGTTGAGCGCTATGCTATGCTGTTGGAAAATTAATTAAGAAACCTAGCCATGGCTTCTGAAAGGAAAAAGAAAGATCGAACGCACACGTCGTTTTATTATTGTTCAGAACGACTTTCTAATGTCTTTGAAATTTAATTCCCACCATAAGGCCCTATCGAAGTTTTGTTTGCTGTGGTTTGGTAGTCTTGACAGCAAACTTTTACTGGCTTACGTTTTTCAAAGGGTTTTCTCTAATTAGGAGTCATTTTCATTTATTCCCCTTTACGTATCATCTCTCTCTCTCTCTTTCTCTTTCAGTCCTCTCTCTTTTCAACCCAACCTGACTTCGTAAAATCTGTACATTTTTTCTGCATCTTCCGCTTGTTATTGCGAAATTACACTTTCCTGCTTCCCCATGTTAGTCCACGAAGGCTACTCATTGTTATGCAATGGCGGCCTTATTGCTGGACTGCGGAAGTACGAGTGCTTTTGGGGAGCAGAGCATTTTGGCACCATTAGTTTTCCATCACTGCCGGTCCGGGCCAGTCAAAGAAATAGTAGTTCTTCTTCTGTTACGACCACATCCGATCGTCGACGAGCAGCTTCAAGTTGCTCGACGTGAACATGTCAATAACATAGAAAAAAATCGAATACCGAACAGACAGCAACAGACGACGGGGGTGTATTACGTGCAGGAGAACAACATTGGTCTTGCAAGACGATGTCGCTAGCGATGAGATATATGAGCTCACGAACATACAATAACATTCAGCGAAGGCAGTGTCGGCCGGATGTTCTCCGGCACCGGAAGTCTGCCAACCGTGGCACGCTCTTCTTCACCTGCACCACTTGTTACTCATTCTGTCCAACGTTGCGTGGATCGAAAGGTGGACAAAAGTGGGAAAAACCAGCTGGGAAATTTTCAACAAAGTTGAGGAAGGAAAATGAATAGAAACTGTATATGGTGTGACGTGAAAACCCACGGACGGAAATTAGCGTCGTAAAGCAGAAGTTACTCAATTTATGACATCTCGCAAGTTATTGTAAAATCAGCTGCAAATCGTTGTACCTCTTGAACCTATGCTTTGATGTATTCTAAATAATCCATTGTCTATAAGAGTGCAAATAGATTTCTGAGATAGGTTTTCATGAATCTGAAGGACACATTACTTCTTAGCTAAGACTCCGTATTATTCTTTTTGGTGCCCACTAATTCCTACTTATATTGTTATTTGTTAACATAATCGACCTATTCGTATCGACATATCGACCTTCAATTCTAAATTCGAAATTCAGGTAGATTAAAAATTAACTGCAGACCGTATTATCGACATTACTCGAAGCTGGCCAAAGACAAGTTCATCTCTCTACTAGTTATTAAGATTGAGATATTATTAATCAACTCACCATAATGAAATGAAAAATCTTCACAAATAAGATCCATCTCACTAAGCAACACCATATATGCACTAACATTTTTGTTTGCTAAACATGCAGGATCATTTTTTTATTTTTATTTAGATTATTTTGGATTATTTTTTTAGATTTTATATAGGCTTAGGAAATCCTTCAGCGTTCTGTTCCGATCGAACTGCTATCCACATTTCGTAAAACATTCAGTTGAAAATTTATTAAATTAAAACTTTTACTGAATGGCATAAAGTCATCGCAGGCTCACAGGTCGGCAGAAGCATTGAAAAAACTTATCCAGTACCAGTGACAACAGCAGCAGCAGAAGTGTTATCCGATAGGACGATTCGCAGAGTAGTTCAACAATTTCCCCTCTGGCTGACATGCAACATCTCAACTGCTACAAAAAATTATACTTGTACTTAAATGAATGCAATGAATGTGGCGAAACTCACATATAACCAATAAGGAAAGGAGCTAAATGATAAAGAATAAACAATACAGACACAAAGAATAACAAAGAAGCAATGAATGCAAAACAAAAGAATCAACAAACAAGAGAGAAATAAAGAAATAAGATGAGTTAGTTACTAACATATTCAGTTTACGCTATAATAAGCACCTAAGCGTATAGTAATTTGTAGGTCGATAACTATTGAAGATTGCACAACAAAATTATAGTCAAAGGCTCGTCGTAGGGCGACTTATCTCATAGCGCAGATAGTTCAGATAGTTCAGTAATATGGAGCTAACGCTGTAAATGAGCCTCAGTATCCTGAGTATCCCCTGTGTAAATGAACCTCAGCCACTAAGGTGCAAATGGCAGATCGCGCCAACATTTCCGTCAGTTCTCCAACAGGGACGTCTCACATTTCGGTTCGTTCGGCCCATTGCTGTTACGACTTATGGAACAATTTTTTTTTTTCATGCAAGTCCTTGCTATAAGAATGCGAAAGCGCGCATGCCGGCCGTAGTTGCGAAATGCCTCACTCGCTGGGGTTGGGCAATTCACAGGGCAAAAACTTAATGACAGTGATTAATACATGGGAAGGAGAGAAATAATTAAGAAAACTGTTCACTGCTTACCGTGCTGCTCGCGGCGCGCACAGTCAGAACATCACCAGCGCGGGTAATGCGAAATAAAAGTTTATTCACCACAACAATTTGTTGTAAGCGTGACTCTCTTTTTTCGGTGTCAAGAAACTTTATCTTATTAACGGGGAATCGAAATTTTAATCAATAAGAGCATTAACGAACTTAAAAGTTTGAATCGATACCGGCGTACACGTCTCTATACTTGCGGATGGTGGTTTGTCAAGTGCCATGGACATACCTTGCTTGTCGTCCGAAAAGAATATGGTCGGATGGTTGTTGAAAGCACCAAGCACAGCACCGACCAAGGAAACCAGGGCTTCTAGGCCAAGATAGCTGCCCGCATGCAATGGGTAGTGGCACCCGGTGAGCAGTGCCGTCGATAAATGTTTTCAGCCATATAGTTTTAATTCGAAGGAGCCTCACTTTATGCTCCAAATATTTATATCAAAGCGAAATTTTCTGGAAGCCTGAACATTCGCCAGTCGCCTTTAATCCGGTTATGCACGTGTGCTTTGACACATCGCTGAGTTTATGACCTGCCCAGGATCAGCGTGTGTGTTTTTCTCCTAGCTCACAGAAGCATGAACTCTCGGGCCCTCGCTGCAAATGTATCCATATCAGTGCCAGCTGAATGGGTTTTATTTATAAATGCTTTCAGAGGATATATCACGGTCGAACGTGGGTGTTGTTGTGGGTGCCTTTACATGAGGCAACGTCCTCCAGTCGAATGTGTACCAGTGTCGCTAGTATGCCGCTAGACACCCGAAGAGATTGTAGTGTAAATGTAAATTAAAAAAAGCGGCCGAAAACTACTTAATACTCACACACAGTGAAGGCAACAGAGCGGGAAATGCTCCCAACGGAAGCAACCTCTCAACGGGGGAAACCACTCGCAACAACCTCTGGGCGAACTGCTAACAACCACGACACATTAAAGCGTGCTGTTGGAAAAATTACTACCGAAGCCGGTTCCGGTTTATGAAAAAGACGCTCACGCCATCAACCCGGGCATCGGAATGTTTTTTTTTTGTTAAAGACAAGTTTAAAAGAAAATATCTTGCAGAGTTCAACACGTCACAGCACTTTCGGTTCCAGGTCAGTGGAAGCTACGGTTCCGACTTCAGCTTCTTAACTCAGGGAGAATCGGCAGGCAGCGGCCACATTAACACACATTTTCACCCCGTGAACAAACATGTCCTCGTCCACCATAATTATCTCATTTTTTATTTAAACCTTAATTAAAAAGCTGTGTTTTGGGTGGGCATCTACTCTATACATCATACACAACGGATCTAGAAGGAATGTGCACCGGTTGGCAGTGAAAACCACTAGTGAAGCTGGCTCAGCGTTCGACCTAGACGCTTGTACTCCATTTCTAATCAGTGGAAAAAGCCTAGAAAAGCGTACTAAGGTCCTGGCCACTACGAGGCTTAAAGCAACCTAGCCACGTATGTATGTGTGGGTACTAAGAGACACTTGCAAAAAAAAATCGAAAAACACAAAATTATTATGCACAAAATTAATAATAATAACAATTATTGTTATTATTATTATTATTTCGCAAGCTTCGGAAAAACATTTGGAGAAAATCATTTATTTGTTGCACATTTTTACATGGTTTTAAAATAAGTTCTAGATGGCGCAGGAAATGCGAGCTTTGAAAGCTTCGCAGCTTTCGTAGGGGATATTTTTCTAGCAGCTTTATAGCAACTTTCCCTTCATTCTCACAAAATTTCCACTATCTCACTGTGTCACTATCTCACTTCTCACTATCGAAAACTCTCCGCAGTGCCGATATCAGATTTTAAACGGCCTCATCTAATAAATAATAATAATAGGTTATTTATCATATTTGAATGCGTGTTATTCAAAGTATGTGCCATCGCTAGATGTACATTTCTCCTATCTCTCTGGCAAATCATGGATCCCCAGACGAAAGAATTCTTCGACTTTTTAAGTAAACTAATTAGTCATCCAATTTCGACTTCCTCGTAAAAACGAAGTGCTGCTCAGCCAATACGTGTCCCATCGATTAAAACGAATGATATTAAGAAAGAACCAAGTATGGTGAATACAGTGAAGGGAATAGTAGCTCCCATCCAAGTGATTTGTTAGTATCCTGAAAAAGTTTTGCATGTGGGGGCATGGAGACGCAATTATGCCCCACCAGGCGCCTCCATTTGGAATACTAGAAACTGTAGTTTGGTCGTTTTTTGATCAATGCATGGTTCAAACTGATCATTTGTTGTTATTAGCGATCAGAATTAACGTTTTCATCAAGTTTTAGGAACTTGTGAAGCATCACACCTTTCTGTCCCATCAGAAAGTCCGTTTCATTCAGTCCTTCGACGCTCTTTGTTTGTTAAGTCAAAATCGCCATTTTGAATTTTTTTTTATACCTCTGAAAGCACTGTGATCTTCTAAAACCAAGTGCCGATAAGCATTTGGTACGATTTCGAAGCAGTTTTCTTCAAGAGGTAGCAGAAAAATAAACATCCCCGCTAAACGTCATTTACAGGCACAAAAGTTGACATGGTCTAACCCTTTAAAAAATGGATTGCAAACCGAAATAATTTTTTTTTCGGCCTGAATTCATTTACCGGATGTCAAAAAAAACGTAATGATGAATGAACAGCAAAACTGGGAAGTCCAAACTGACGGGTAGAGCCATATGTTCAAAAGTCGCATTCCCAAGGTTGAAGAAGTTTGAATTTAATCAAAACACATGTAAAGAAATAATAACGTTGAAAAAAGACCGTAGATCCTTTCTAAAACTAAATATGTCCGCCTATCCCGTACAAATTCCCCACAGTGCGCCCATTCACCTGCCGGAGAATCGAGGTGTGAGAGGATTTTAACACATTTTTCGTTCGCGAATATTGATTTATACCTTCATCAACACTGTTTTGGCCAGAATCATGCATATGTTGGCGTTCGACCGAAGTGTAGGCAACGGGTTGAGATACCACCCATAGCATCGATATTAGCATGTAATGGCTATAATGGCGCCACACGGACGGACTAACTCGGAGTACTAATGCTGGCCTATCGTTTCCTCTGTAACATCCGCTGCAGAATGTTTCCATTGTGAATGTTAAGAAGTTGGAGCGGCAAGTAGGCAGTTTAGTTGCAAATCGGTTACTGGCTGTTACGTGTTTCAATCAATGGTTGGTGCCACGAGGCGCGCACTGAAAGGACACACCAGGCTGACCAGGCTCCTTCCATTCCTATTTGTTTAGTCTGTTGCGAATGGCAAACAAATCAAAACACACGTCCCTCGACGGAGTAGCGCGGAGAGAAAAGCATCGAACGGGAGAGCGAAAGAGGACCCTTAGCAAGGAATACGACAAGCAATACACGCTCACGCGAGAGGGAAAGAAAAGTGGAGCGGAGAAAATGAGAGCATAACGCGCGTTTGGCTGGACAGGACAGCGAAGGAAAAATGGAAAGGGAAAAGAAAAGCGTTCGCCGATATTCACAATGCACCGTGCTTCTCCATCAGTTCACATCGTACTACTTCTAGCGCAGCACGCACGCAGCAGCACTAGTTTTACAGTTTTTTTCCCAACAACCGTTTCCAGCAAATTACCAGCAACCTGTATTCGCTTGCAGCAAGAACACCTGTGCCACCGACACTTTGTTTTATTTATTTGTGGCTCAACATCGCGACTCCACGTTGACTCCACTCGTTGACCAATTACATTCTACGACGACCTAGTGCCTCTTGAGAAGACGAACGAAGTGTCTAGCGGTGCAGAGTGAGTCTCGGGCTCGTGAACAGTAATTTCCTAATTTACCCACTAACTTACGCCAAAGGACTGGCGATTCTTAGCACGTAAAGTGCATGGAAGGTGCAAACACTTATTCCTTTGGTAGTTGACTACTTGAATTGCCTTGCGAAATGGCCACTGGGCTTAACTGGGCCCGTGCAACCGTGTTGTTCCATGCCCAGTAATGATCGATTTATGTAATGGCCGTGCGGCCTCCCTCCGTGCGCAAAGTGGTGAGGATTGTGGCTACATAAGTAATTTTACGTAGGCTGAAAACTCAAAATGTGGATGTGTGTGCGCTCACAGTTGATGTCTTGGGTCCTTATATCAAACACAACCACAGCTTGCTTAGCTTGCTTTCTTGGTCTGAACAATTTGTCTCGGGTTGGATTTGGATACTTTCAGCTCTTCATAACAGCGTAACGCCTCACACCTAAAAGAGTTTGTGGTGGCGAAAGAGAAATAAAGTGTGTCTCGTGTACAGCGGCAATTAGGAAAAAACACTGGACCCGTTTTTATCTTCATCCTACTGCATTATGTAATTACGAAATCTCGTAATCTGTTGGTCGGCTGTTCCAGATAATACCTCCATTATTTATAAAGAGGATTGGAGGTTCTCAAAAAGCTGGAAAAGTTTTCTGAAGAATTACTCAACATTTCCAGCTATACATGGCATACACACGACATCAGTACGCCACGTTCTGATAGTTCCCCCAAAGCAAAAAGCCTAAACCCGCGGGTATCGTCTTCGCAGCTCTTTGGAGCGGCTCCAGAGAAACATCTCGGCATACTTTGGGCATGTGCAAACCGTCACAGTGACGAGAGGGCCTCCGTGTGCGAGACAGGAAAATAAGGAGCAGAACATAACATGCAGCACACCGGCGCACACACAGTGACAGAGCGAATCGCCAACAACAACGCTATCAGCAGAGCAGTGTGTCTGTTGAGAAAGTAGTGCATTTTGTTGTTGTAAAAGAAGTATACTTCCTCGAGAACACTTCCATACTCAGTGCGGCCTACCAATCCGTCATGTTCACAAGCGTAATTTTTTTGTTTTTTTCTTCAAAGAGTGTGTTTTTGTAAGTGATTTAGAAAGGATCCGAGTGAAGATTAACGCGGAGTGAATCCTACATGAAACTGCTCCATGCGGAAACAGTGGTTGGCATCCTGTGGTGACTATCTAGTGTTTCAAGTTAAATCGTAAGCAAAATGGATCCAATTCAACCAGCACTCGATACCGAAAGTGACAAAATTGACTTCCGAGAATTGTTCGGCCTGTAGCGTCTGTGATTGCATTGCACGAAACCTTGTGGGTCACGCCATCGAACTGCAACACTGTATGAGTTGTTAAATGAATCTGCCATCACAGCACACTCGGACTGGTACAACTCGTCAAAGATGATAGTAAGTTTCATCCCCGACAGTGCCCGGGGACTTACAGTGAAGCAGCACCAGAAACAGAAACACCTCCTATACCATAGGATCATCGATAGCCTCATTAGCGATAAGTACAAAAACAAAACGCTACGAAAGTCATCCTTCGCACTGCTGTATCTGTCCTACATGTTCATCAAGATGCTCCCAATGACACTCGCTATCGAAACGCACACGGGGATAAAATCAATATCGCCGTTGACTGTGAAACCGCGCACGTCACCGGAAATGCTGGCATCACCGCCGGACGACGAAGACGACGATTACTTCGATGTGTACGACAATGTGTATGACCTCCCGAACGGCACGGCAGGTAAGTGCTTAGTATTTTTAGCCTTTACATTAGCAAACAAGCCCCCATAGTGGACAGATGTTACTGAGTTTCTCTAACCGTCAGAAGGCGTCGGACTGCTGAGGAGAAGGACTAAGAATGGTGGCCCGAACGGATCAATCAAAATATGATCCTTAAAGCAGATTAGATCTTGATACGTAGCGCCTGTGTTAATAATTGATTTACAGAGATATGTAAAAAATGAAATTTCTTACTACAGCATGGTGTACCGAGTTTATGTCTAAAACTGATACACCACCAGTTTCGGTAGCTTGAGCTTCCGCTTATAATGACCGGTCGTATAATCTGAGTAATGGCATCAAAACCTAGCTCGCCAGGGTCAAATTGCGTCACTAATTTCGCCCTAATGATAAGTTGTAATGACACCCTAAATGCTGCTAATTTAAACCGTATAATTGCGCGCGGGTTGAACAGATTTTGAATTACAGATTAAATTTACCGTTTGTCTTTCAGCAAAAGGAATGTATGTAGGGGCACCGTGCGAGTTTACGTGCGACGCCAACCTGCATCACGTGTACTGTGATCCAACCACAAATACTTGTAGCTGTGAGAAGGACTTCGTCGTGCTGATTGGAAAGCTGAAAGGATGTGCCAAACGTAAGTTGCTGCCCCAAGTCACCCGCCCCAATTATAAAAGCAAGCCATTTTCGAGCGCTTGCACCTCCGGCGAAGGCCGGGATTTGCGGTGAAACCGGAAACCCCGGCCAGTATCCGTTTTCCTGTTCCATTTATTTTGTTTTCACTTTTGGGATGGCCACGGGCACGGGAGCGGAAGCTGTTGGCCGGTGGCCAACGATTCTTAAATTGTCCTTAGATACAAAGAATGCTTGTTAGAGCATCACATAACCGCTCGGAATCGATCAATAAGGCGACATGTTCACACATATGCGCGCCCAGCGGCACCAAATGGCAGAGTATTTATTTGATGTGGTTGTTTGTTCTTTCTTGTTTCCGATGCTGGATGCTGGCTGGACCGTGCCGAGTAGCCAAAAAACTCGGAGATCAGTGTTTTTACGATCAAACTTGTTTCTACAACGACGAGAATTCATACTGCAAGCAGATCGTGCACAACGCCATCTGTCAATGTATTCCCGGTTTCCACTCCGTTAGCTACTCGAAACCGACCAGGCGCGTCTTCTGCACACAGGGTAAGTTTGCCTCCAGTTCATCCTTTATCCAATAGTTTCGTGGGACAATGAGAAGTTGAGCTAAGCTTATGAAATGATTGTAACTATGTTTTGCCGGTTTCTTCCATTCCAATCGCACGAAATGTCAGTTTCTACGTCCAGGAATGTTATCGTGGCATTCTTGAAGGTTGCTTCTGATTAATTTAGTTCTGATTGCGGATTTATGAGAGACAGCCGCTTTTCCGTTCCCGTTTACGATATGGTTTGAAATCCCGAAGATGTCAAAGTTGTTCTGTTGCTTACTGTAACGTTTTGGCTGTAAGGCCGTAGTTGTTGTTGGCTCCGTCATATCTGTTTTCCTATAATCGATTACATTTGTGTTTAAAAGACCTGCTTTAAGCTCCCCAAGCAACTCTTGACATCTAGAAGCTTGCTCCGATTGCTAATTCGTATCCCGGGAGGATCTAGGATGTTAAAATGTGGGCAAACCATCGAAGTAGTGCTTTCTTTGATCACTGCCCATTTTCATTCATTTCGCCCCCAAATTCCTGTCCTTTACGCAGATCTTAAGCTACGGGAGTGCAAGATTGTATTATATACACTGCTATGTTTGTTGCTATCTAAAAATAGCAAACATCCATTGCCGCAGGCTACTGCAGACAACGTTAGAAAAAAAAAAACCGGTCCTGCAAAGCAGCGCTCTGCAGTTCCGCTGCACCACTAATCGTTGTTTGCTTTGATTTACTTTACAGACATGGCGACATTAACTGCAGATCTTCCGACGCTCTTCGGTGTCACGAGCGGCATTGCCGTGCTGGCGGGGCTGATTTGCATGGTGTTGCACCTATTTAGCAAAACGAAGTACCCTCGGCCGAGGCATTTCGGAGACGCGAACCTTGCGCCACCGATTCTATTTTCCAGTGATACAGGTACGCTTCCTTGCCTATTTCGGTTAGAACTGCGCGTGAGTGTGTGTTTGGCAGCTATTTTTATCATTTGCCTGTTTCGCGCTCTTTTCCCTCGGCTCCTCGGCCGTTCTACTGCATTGCTAGTGCCAACACATGACCTTAGAGACCGGCGCGCGTGCCGCGGAGCTACGGGCTCCGGACTCTGGTTTTGGGTTGTGTAGCGTTTCCCGGGTTTCCCCGGTTTTCCTTCCGCTTGCTGGCCCGTCTTCCGTTTCTTCGCTTTTTCCTTGCAACAGTGCTTCCGTGATTGCACACCTTTCTAATGGGCAAAGAGCTTCCGCTTATAGCGCACATGATTAGCACCGAAACAGAGTACAACACCAAGGCCAGCGCACGACAGATAAGTCACAGCTGCATGTCGAAAACACATTTTCGGGCTTCGGGCCAGTCACGCGCGGCACTACTCCTCTGTTTTGACATAATGGCCATTAATGGGCGGCCCGAGCCGGTGGCGTGCTCTGCTCAGTGTCGGGCGCCATATTTGTCCGGGATGTACCAGATCCTTCCGCCCCCGTGACACGCCGTGTGCTTCGTTGCGATGTTTGTGAGGTGATTAGCGTGATACTTTATGCGTTTCCTTTCTGTTCTGTTTTGTCTCTACTTTCATGCCACCATGTTGTTTAAACACAAACACTACGGCGCACAAACACAACGGTCGGTCGGTCGGTTGGGACGGGCGCACACACACAACCACCATCACCCACGCCACACACACGCCTCGGTCTCGGCTATCTCGGTTGGAAAATCTTCCCGAACACCCGGTCCCCGGTCTGGGTCCGGGATCCAACCGGCGTCTTGCGCACTCGCTGGGAAACCACCTGCGTTGGCTGGACTCCGGGCCGGAACTCCGGGACTACGCCGCAGGGATACCGTTGACAATACAGTCGGCCAGACCGTCGTCTCGTTCCAGTCAGCGCTCGAGTGGCTCGATCGGTTCCTATGGCAATCGACGGGCCTCCAGCGCCCCGTTGCACCACGGCTCCAAGGGAGTGCTGGTGTCGACCTCCCGTACAGGTGCGGCCCGATCTGCCGCCATATTGCTTGTATCATGTCACATTTCTGCAATTAGAAATAGTCAATCCACTAGTACCGGTTCCCAGCACCCCGCCAGCTATCTGAGCGACGACAATATGACCAAGTACCTGGAACGCCAGCTGGAGCACCAGAAGCAGCTCCTCTACTTGGATATACCGTCGCTCAGAACGCATAACAAGTTGTTTTCCAAGTTTTGCAAAGCCACCGCGCTGGTTGGCGCCAACCACGCCAACGGCGGCAGCGGCCAGCCCGGCCACAGGAGGGCCCACCACGCGGCGGTGGGCGGCGGTAGCACCGGGAGCGCGATGGGCACCAGCAGCGGCAGCGGCAACGGGCACCACCACCACCACCTGCCCTATCATTACGCTGGCACCTCCGCCAACGACGACTCCAGCTTCGACGACGACGACGACGGCGACGGCACGACCGATCGGTTCATCGGTTACAGCTACGATCCGCACGAGGGCAGCATCGGCCTGGGAGCCCTGCCGACGCCGGCTAGCGAGGTGGCGAACGTAGCGGTAAACCCCCTTTACGCCACTCCGGCTCCCAGTAAACCCCCGCCCCCGGCAACCTCAGTACTGGTGTTGTCGAATGATAACCGACTCTCCCCCCTATTATGAAACTCGAATCGAGAACTCGAACGATCGAGTGAACACAGTAAGAGAGAAAGCAGAATACAGCAAGCGAGAAGGCAGAAAGAGAAAGCTACAGCAAAATGAACTCAAACGATCGTTCGAGTTCTCGATTCTAGTTTCATAATAGGGGGGTCTGTCCCGCTAACTGTCCCACCGTGTCCCACCCTTCCCAGACTGCTTTACCCTCCGCCGACCCCCCTTTTCTTGTAACTACTCCGCCCCCAGCCCGCCCCGAGCTGTTGGTCACTTCTTGCGCTGTGTGTATTCCTCTGTTCCTCTGTGTCCAGTTCCGGGCGGCACCTACCTTAGAGTGTGTTCATTCGTGTTCTAGATGTTACTGAATGTTACTGTGTTCGATTTGGGTTCATCTACTCATGCTCATGACTAGCGTTTGTTGTAGGCCTAGGCATCTTTGTGGTCATACATATATACATATATACATATTGTGTTAGAATATCTGTGTGTGTCTCTGTGTGTATATATATATATGAATATCCTTCCGTGGTTCATCCTGCTTACGAGACATACGATATACCTGCCCAAAGTCTGTCCTAATCCCAACAGACATGAGCTACAAACTCGCGCGCGCGTGGTCAGGTTGTACACAACACCTAACACAATTCGGAACTAGTCCCAGCCCACTATCAACACTGTGCAGTAAACAACATATCAAGGAGCCTTACTCTACAGAGCGCTAGAGTTTTTAAGTAGACTTAAAATCTCAGACTACCCCGACGATATTCGCAACCTAAATTGGTTACTCTCGTTGGACACGATTATCAGTTGAAAGCTGGTTTGGCTCAAAGATGTTTGCAAAAACTGATGCCCGGTTGCAACGTGAGGTGCGTGCGTCTTCGCCGAAACACTAGAACCCAATTCATTTACCATCGCTGCATATCATTGTCTATATAGTTGTTCCTTGTATTTAGGAGTGCGTGTCTGTGTTTGATTGTGATGTGTTGAGTACAAGTGGTCGATCAGAAACAATTTCCGCTTTTCTTTCGCAAGGAAGTGCGCGTAAGTTTATGGTTTTATTCTCTATAACTCTATAACTGACGAACTAATTTCAGCAGTGTTTCATGCATATAAGCAATATGGCGAAATGATTTATCTATACACCCAAAATCTAACTGGTAACTGGAAACCCATAAGCGCTTACGATATTTTCGATTGCTTTCCCGTTTGTCTAACACACATACTTTAGGTTGCAATTCTTATTAACTCTTTTATCACTAATCATTCTTTGGTTGGCTTCTTTTTCGATGTTGTGTTTCAAAGAACTATTAACTATTTCCTATCTATGGTATTCGCAAACGACACATTTTAGAGACATTTTAAACACACATTCGAATCAGGTTCGAACTCTCGAACAATTAGTAAGCCCAATTTCTTCTCATTTGGCATGAACATTGAAACGATCGGCATTAGATCAAGGATCATGTTATAAATATTGCGCCTCACTTCAGCTTAGCCTTTTGTTTGTGTAACAAGATTGAATACTAAAATTTTAAGATGATAACAGATACAGTGGTCGAAAATATGGTACGATCTTCACGTCACCACCGTAAGTTAACCTTCGTGCGGCATTCGTGTTTCAAGTGGTAGTTGTCATCTTCATTTTTCGTTCTGGTTTTCCAATCTGGCGTACATGGATTGTTTTACTTAGCACTGCAAGCTTGTAAGCATTTCACAAACGAATCTGAATGTATTTTTTCTCTCTTATCTGTCGCTCTATACGAAACTGTAGCTCTTCAACTTTCTAACCAACTCAGACACTTATCGCTCGCGCTATTGGCTACCTGAACTGAGCAAGATGAAGCTAATCGGGAAACAATTGATGAATCGGTGTCTTTCTGTGTGTGTTTTCCTACTTTCTTCCATCTCTTTACCGTCACCGGGCGGCGGACACAAGCAGGTTCCCGAAGACCAAGTTTAGCTTCCGTACACAGTACAAGTTCTTCCGTTCGAAGCTACAGCATGCGACGATTCGAGCAGGAAATTCAGCAAAAGGAGCTACGCCAGGAGATGAAAAAACACCTGGCCCGTTTGCAAGAGCAGCAGCAGCTGCAGAAAATTAAGCCCAACATAATAATCGGCGATGTGATATCGTGCCCCATGAATAAGCCCATCCTCACGACGCCCAGCCCTATGACTCCGAACTCCGTGGATGATATACTGCCGTCGGTGGACGAAACGCAGGAGGTACGGTGGGGTGACGGGCGGAGACTGAAGACACGGATTCGGATCGCTGATACACTGCTTCTTCGTTTCAGTTTTCACCCAATCTCAGCCAACGGTCGGTGAGCGATAGTACTGGCGGGTGCTTCGATGGACCGTGTAGTTCCACTGAGCTGCTAAAGTAGTCTTACAGGACGGCCGCGTGGCAGGGATCCTAACGATAGCTGGGTGCAGCCATTCTTGTATAAGATGTGCTTTATGGTTTTTTATAAGATTTAAGACGAATATTAGCAGAAACTACTAAGCAACTGCTAAGAACCTTGCATTAGCACATGGCGTGGAACTTACAATGGCTGCCTGCCTACTGGTGCGGTACTACCGAATCCAAGAAACTAACAGCTGTATACCGAACTGTGCTAGCCGCCACAGTGGTACAATTTGTTAAGCATTACCATCAACAATTTTACTTCTCCAAACCTGTTACGAAGCGTTAAGTGCCACAATCAGACCCCTTTCAATCATGCTAAAGATATCGGACATAAGCAAACGTATCTTTACAGCTTCAACAACGAACAAAACGCTATTACCACAAAGCAAGGCTATGGATATGTTCTTTTAAAAGTCATAAAATTCGTTTGCTGTGAAAATCAAAATCAATCTTCAATTCGATTACTAACTCCCTAGTTTGTTTGTCCTTTGTTTGGCTGGACAACATTTATGACTAAACTGAAAGTAGTGGTCTCCATTTCAAGTTTTACGAGTAGTTCGAATCTAGTGCACTTGACAGGAATTGTAAAAACTAAGTTGACGGTACTACCCGTTCTTACGGCTAAGGAAAACACAGTTAAATGTTGACAGTAGTTAGTTCTTGGTAGCTACTACTGTAACTAAGTTATAATCTAGCTACTACCTAGGCATACAGGCTCTACTACTTTAAATTTGCTTAACAACCGTTCAAGAGAGTTCTAAACTAGCAACGACAGCAACCATGTCCAGGGCTCGGAACCATGACGGCCTCAAACACACTTCTGCTACTAGACCAACCAGAAGCTTATTAAGACCATCTTACTTCAACGGAACAGCAAAGATTTACCACTGTAAGCACTGTTATGTTTCAAGAACCGTGATTTTCCATTTCTGATCGCATCTTACAGACACATATTGAAATATTGTGTTTCGTGTGCTGTGCCGGTGAAGTGCCGATGAAAACACAAACCTAAAGTGGAAAGCGTGCAACGGGGTACACGACGAAACGGATCGAAATTAACGAACGTGAGTGTTTGAAATGGTGGTGGATAACTATAAGGAGTTACCCGCAGGTACGAGAGAGACATAAAACCAATCTAAACAGAAGATAAAACCAAATTAAACGAAAACCCAGTAAACTAGAACGTTCATATTGATAAATGTTGTACTAGTATTAAGTAAGTAATTAAAATCCACTGAATGTATGTGTGCTCAGTCTTACGCAGTTATACGTTGCAAGGATCTTCCGAACCGTCGGAAGTTTAGCGCACAAAACGTTGAAGATATACACCTTCAAACGAGGAAGTAGTTAATGTAATGTTAACAGTACGACAAAGCTAGATGATTCGATCGAATTGAATGCGAAGTATTCTAAAGCATACCTTATGCATTCAATCAAATAAGTAACATGTTCGAACTGTAGCTGATGTGATGGTCCAAAAGACGAAAAACCCAAAGACGCTGTTTAGAAGACGAATGGATAGTATGGGCCGATAACGCCGTGTTCGTAAAAAAGCAATCAGGGAAAATTACGGCACAACAACAACCTCATTCGATGTGTATGGAACAGGCGAGGCCATCGCTGTAGAGTTGTGTCCGTGATGACGAGTGCCGTTTGTTGGTTTGGATTGCTTTTTAGCGAACATAGCTTTTGCGCTCGCACTATCCACTCGCCTCCTATACTTTCAATGTCTTTAGAAAATCCTAGCTTAATTTGATATTATTTGTACCGTCGAGCCAGTCGTACAGCTCCCAGGCTACAAAAGACTTTTCGTTCCTTTTGGAATTACCTTTCTTTGATACTGTTATATCAATTGCTTGGCAACTCCACACTATGCAACTTGTAATAGGTACACTAACTAGTAATACTTAACTGCTTATGGCACGGGACGAAGCAGGACCCAGTGATTTTTTGTCTCTTTCAAAATCTATTCAAGGAATTGTTGTACCGTACAGGTGAATTACTGTTCAATTGAAACATTGAAGCAATGAACCACAGGAAATTTAGAATTTTTTTATGGCGACCGCTCCCAGCATGCTTAAAATTGGATTCGTTTCAAGGCGATACGACATCGACCGTACCCAACACCAGTTTGCCTGGGACTTTACCTTAGTTAATTATGTCTGAGTGGAAAATGTGTAAATCCCTTAGGTGTCGGAGCGATAACATGCACGTTTGCGGACACTACAGCAGACCATATTTCCTAAAAAAAGATCCCCAGAACATGTTCCTACTCCCTTCCTTTCGAAAAAGTCGCACACTTCGAAGGGGGTGCGATCCAACGGAACACGTTCGTAGTTTCTCATTTAATGTATGTAACCTTGAAATATTGAGCATAGACTGATATACCTTTAGAAGAAGAGCAGAACCCAGCAGGAAACTAAATATTATAAACTGACACAGTACATGAAAACGTCTCTGGAGGAAACGGAGTCTTGAGCAAATGCAAAGAAAATCAAACGAACTTACGATTCAGTTTCGTCTGCGAGTGTAAACTCGGAAAATGCTTCAAAAGGTACGTCTCGTGCGGTACCTAGGCTATGATGTTTAAAATTACCGGTTCTTTACGGCTTCTTTTCGCTACTCGCAAAAAAAGTTCATAACGAACCAATGCTGCCATGATGGATGGCAAAATGAGTGTCTGTGCTATCTATGCTGCAAGCTGCGAGTCTTTCTTCGGTTATGATAAAATTCAATTCAAAGACTTATGTGCTACAGTTTTAGACGATGCCCGATGTTGTCAAAAAAAAAAAACAATGCGCTCCAAGTAAACTGCACATTGTGGTTTTTTCACAATGAAGATTCCATTGGCTAGTGAAAGCAATTGCGGCAATGGTCAAGCGAGAGAAAGGAAGAGAGAGAAAAAGGGAGATTCGTAAAAATTGAGCAAAAAGAGAGATAGAAAGTAAATCGTTTCAGTGAAAGATGAATTAATAAAAATGTCAAGAGTTTTGTTAAAAAGTTTTCACACGAACTCTGAGAATTTATTTCCATCAATCGATTTCTTCAAGAAATTGCCCCGGAGCCTTTTGCCTTTGGTTATCTGCCTTTTCATCTTGTGTTCCATTGTGCGTCCAGTTTTAGTCCACTTCCTCGATCGTTGGACCGGTACCGGATGATGGCGGCGGAGGTGCTCCGGCTCCGGGCATTCCACCCGGCCCACCGGGCATTCCTCCAGCGCTCTGATAGAGCTTCTGAATTATGGGATTGCACACGGCTTCCAGTTCCTTCTGTTTGTGTTCAAACTCTTCCTTCTCTGCCATCTGGTTGGCGTCGAGCCACGAGATGGTGGCGTTGCACTTGTCCAAAATGAGCGTCTTATCGGCATCGGCAATTTTGTCTTTGAAATTCGCGTCCTCCACCGTCGACTTCATGTTGAAGCAGTACGATTCCAGTGCGTTCTTGGCCGCCACCTTATCGCGTTGCTTCTCGTCCTCGCTCCGGAACTTCTCCGCTTCGTTGACCATGCGATCAATGTCCTCCTTGCTGAGCCGTCCCTTGTCGTTGGTAATGGTGATGCGATTCTCCTTGTTGGTGGACTTTTCGATGGCCGACACGTTCATGATACCGTTGGCATCGATGTCGAACGTAACCTCAATCTGCGGAACTCCCCGCGGAGCTGGCGGAATGCCGCTGAGCTCGAACTTTCCCAGCAGATTGTTATCCTTCGTCATGGTACGCTCACCTTCGAACACCTGAATCAGCACCCCAGGCTGGTTGTCCGAGTAGGTGGTGAAGGTTTGGGTTTGCTTCGTCGGAATCGTGGTGTTGCGCTTGATCAGCACCGTCATGACACCTCCTGCGGTTTCGATACCCAGTGAAAGTGGTGTAACGTCCAACAGAAGCAAATCCTGAACCGCTTCCGATGTATCGCCCTGCAGGATAGCGGCCTGCACGGCTGCCCCGTACGCTACGGCTTCATCGGGATTGATGGACTTGTTCAGTTCCTTGCCGTTGAAGAAATCTTGCAGAAGCTTCTGAACCTTCGGGATACGAGTCGATCCACCGACCAGCACTATATCATGAATGTTGCTTTTGTCCATTTTGGCGTCCCGCAACGCCTTCGCCACCGGTTCCATCGTGTCGCGAAACAGGTCCGAGTTAAGCTCTTCGAAGCGCGCCCTGGTCATCGAAGTGTAGAAGTCAATGCCCTCGAACAGCGAATCGATCTCGATACTGGCCTGAGTCGATGCCGAAAGGGTCCGCTTTGCACGCTCGCAGGCCGTTCGCAGACGACGCAGGGCCCGCTTATTGCTCGAGATGTCCTTCTTGTTCTTGCGCTTGAACTCTTCCACGAAGTGCGACACCATACGATTGTCGAAATCTTCGCCACCCAGATGGGTATCGCCGGCGGTGGACTTAACCTCAAAAATGCCATCCTCGATTGTGAGGATCGAAACGTCAAAGGTGCCCCCGCCAAGATCAAAAATAAGCACATTGCGTTCACCGGCACCCTTCTTGTCTAGCCCATAGGCAATGGCCGCGGCCGTCGGTTCATTGATTATGCGCAGCACATTCAAACCGGCAATCGCCCCAGCATCCTTCGTTGCTTGGCGCTGCGAATCGTTGAAGTACGCCGGCACGGTAATGACCGCATTCGCAATGTTCTTTCCAAGGTAGGCTTCGGCCGTCTCCTTCATTTTCGTGAGTACCATCGAAGAAACCTCCTCCGGGAAGAACGACTTCTTCTCGCCTTTGTACTCCACCCGCAGCTTCGGCTTGCTTCCATCGTTGATGACATCGAAAGGCCAATGCTTCATATCAGCCTGCACAGTGGGATCGTCAAATTTCCGCCCAATCAAACGCTTCGCATCTACCACCAGAGTTGGCACGAAGAACATGATGAACAAGATTAGCTCACAGATCCCATGCGCTTTTGATTTTCATCCACTAGAAGCTCGATGCGTGACATACTTACCGAAAATTGTGTTATTTGGATTCATGGCCACTTGATTCTTGGCAGCATCGCCGATGAGTCGCTCTGTGTCAGTAAAGGCCACATACGACGGTGTAGTACGATTTCCTTGATCGTTCGCAATAATGTCCACCTTGCCGTGTTGAAACACACCGACGCAAGAATACGTCGTACCGAGATCTATACCGACTGCCGGAGTTTTTGCCATTTCTGGGGCGAAACAAGGAAAAATCAAACAGTTTAGGCAAGGAAAATCATATCCACATGTTTTCTTAACTGTGTCAGACTTGCACCAGGCTTGCACATGGCAGCGACCGTGCGAAACATGCCTCAAAATGATTTCGTTTCTATGCAAAATGGAATTTAACAAGTACCTGTGCACTGTGTGTGTTTTAATGCTCACTTGGATGTTAACTATCCTGTCTACTGTTCAATTCAATACCACGTATAATCCACGTTTACGCAGAAAAGTGTTCAAATGGCTCCCACAACGGACGATAAGTGACTGCTCTGCTAGCTGCTAGCAACGGCGCTTAAAATAGTTTAATCCATTATGTCACCAGGCAACCGACGTAGCAGGAGACGAAAATAGTGACGGATCTAGAATATTCGTCCAATTCGCATGGGCGTAAGTAACCATATCGTTGGGCACAATTCTGGTATCTTCGATCTTCCGTAATAAACGTGAAGCGAGTGCTTCGGTGTGACGTGATCTAACGAAAATAATGCTTAGACCGGAAGTGATCCACTTGCAGAACATGTGTAGAGCACATTTCATAAATTTCTTTTACATATATAAGAACGAATGCAGTCGTACTTCCGCAATTCAAAATTGAAGGTAATGTTCGTGTAAATGCAAACCGTTCGATTTTGGCAGTATGTAACATTTGTATGAGACAGACGCGCGTATCCTCCATGATCAATTCAATTTTTATTACACGATGAAATATTAAAGATTAAAATTATATTCATACTATTATTCTATTATTACACTATCTGTCATTATTTATTTTATACTACAAAATGAATCTTAATCGATTTATTTTTAATGATCGTTTTCCAAAACACTAGAGGCAATTGTTATTTTTGTTAAACAAAATTTTTATTGACCTAATGACTTTGTGACATTAATTTATCATGTTGATATGAAAGGAAACAGTTATTGAAAATGATGGTTGGTTGAGCTGCAAATAGAAAAGTTAATGGTTGTCGTGAATGAAATGTGCAAAAACGAACGAAAAAACGTCCCAGAGTGGTGCGCGTTATGTGTTCGGATTTACAAAGGACAGCGTATCAATCACGGCGCAAAATACTCGGCGCAGTTCAGGATTTTGTAAAGTACGACTGATAGACCATACCGAGCGATGATGCCGCAAACCATATGAAGCAACTCCACCATGTTGCAAATCCAAATAGTCCTCTATAAACGTCTTTGGTGAAGACCGATTTCAAGTTCTGCAACGAAAGGTGGAAGCTTTGGGCAGTGCTGAGTATATTTTGTTCCACTTCTTGGTCGCTTTCGGGCGCTACAGCGACAAACTCGTTCGTTTCTACAACAGCTTTGCTGTCGCTCGCCAACGCTGCTAGTACCGATTTTTCGTACTCTAAGTCAGCAGAACATTCATTGGGTTGAATCGATTGCTTCAGAAGTCCTCCCCACGTGTAGTCACCAAGGGTTTTGTACATAAGTGCGAAGAACAAGCACATCAGAATTGGAGCCACGTACTGCAATGTAACGACGCAAAGGTAGTAAAAGATGGAAGACACTTTTTTCTGCAGCTCCACGTTCGTTATGCGACCCGCTTCTTTCTTTTGCTCTTCAACACGCTCGTGCGCTAGGTTGAGGTACGCCTGCAGATAAACTGGCATCAGTAAGAATCTTAAGAGGACGGACACGATCACAGCCGTAAGCCTCATGGTTTCAAACGCTTCGGTCGAAAGGCTAATGGAGAAATGTAATCGACAATATTATTCCATTTAGTTCCCGCGAGCACGCTTTTCCAACCATTCCTGCACTTACAGTGGGGCATCCATGCCTGCAAAAATGCGCGCAGTAAGATAATCTCTGCTAATAGGTTTAATCCACAGGATAACTAATAGAAATGGCATAGCGAAGCTGATGTTTAAAAGCAACTTCAACCACAGTTTGTCTTGACAAAACCTGTCAGCGATGAAAAAAAGGAAGCAGTTACCAAACACACGGTAACTTATTATTCCTTCTGTATAGTTACTTTAGTGAATCCCAATGCATGCGCGCCATTCGCAGCCCGGGAAACGTAAAAAGCGCTCCGAGAATTCCGCAACTGCAAGCGATGAAGAAGTTAACGACAATCTTCGACGCTGGTCCACTGAAAATGATGTGAAAAATGCAAAATAAAATTTTTGGATTTTCGGTGAACATTTTTCAAAGATGTGGCATACTTACGAGGAATTAAGACCCTGTTCTTCGAGGAAACTTGACGCACTTTGGTTAAAGCTGTGATAGGCTTTATCCAATCCAACCTCGAGCGTGTGTTCGGGAACGATCAGAATGATCATGGCTATCAAAAGGTAGGCCAGCCCGGTAACGATGCATGTCGAGCGTTCGCCGATGGACTCCTCGCTTTGAAAGTACTGTACCGTCAGCGATGCGAGAAGTTTACTGGTGAAATAGTTTGGCCATTAAGGAAATATATGTATGTAAAAAGTGTTATGGTAGCACACTCATGGAGTTTTGCAAAAGGATACAATGCGAAGAAAACCACGAGGAAGCACCACAAGATGCTGAGATTGATCTCCTCTTTAAGGGGAAAGAAAAAGTGATATATCTGAAAAAGAGCAAGAGAAAACGTTTTGAATTGAGAAAAGAATCAATCGCCACCGCCAATTTCCTTCGAACCCATTACCTCGGAAGTGGTATAAACTATAGCAGCGTACAAGCTAAAGTCTACCAACCATTGGTACTCGGTGTAGAATCGTAAGTGAACGATATCGTAGGAGGAGATGGGAGTCGTCTCGAGCTGAATATCCAAGCTACGGGGAATGTGAAATGTGGACGACTTTTCTTCACCCGCTTGGTGGTGGCCGTTGCGTTTGTCTCTCTTTCCTTTACTTTTTTCCCGTGGCACACCAGACAGTTTCCGCAGTTCGTCGTCGGTAGGGTGGAGGTAGCGAGTAAGACCGGTCGAACAGAGTATCCATTTGGCCAGCGAAAAGTGAGGACTTAACTTTTGAATTATGCTGACCATAATCAGTGTGATGACTAGTTGAGCCCCCAGTAGAGCCTGCAAATGGAGGAATCAACATGCTTCATGATCAGAGTTATGACTTGGCCCGGCTGCCGGGTCCCAAGAATGACAGAACGCGTGTAGGAAGCTATCCATTAGGCACTAATTATAGACCAATTCTCACTAAAAATAGGCCAACCGACACGATCTGTCCAGGCAAAGTGAGCCGGAATCGACCGTACCATTGATTATCTTTTGGTGCGCTGCGTTAAATATCTGTTAACATAACAACATTACGACCGACTCCCGATGCGATGAATATTTGGGCGGATCTCGAATGTTGTCATTCAAAAATCTCACAAATGCTGAGAATCAATGCACTTCTCACGTAACGCGAAACACAAGAGGCCCAATGTTTTCCTTTTGACCGTAGAACAGTGACAGTTGAAAGTTTCGAACATGTGCCTAGAACGTTTACAGTCGCAGGTTGAGAGACTCAGCAACGCTGCCAGTCGTAAGGTAAAATGTAGTTGATAAGGGTTATTTTTAATTTATTATTAGACGGTTATGAATGATAAACCTGCGGAAACAACTATTTAAACATTTCATGCAAAATAAATTGGTGACTGTAAATAAATTGGTATAAAAACTAAACTTGTTTAATGACCTGTTCAATTGAAGTTCTGTTAAGTTCAAATCTATTTATGGATTTGTTTAATGTTCGAATGATCAAATGATTTTATGTTAATAACAGTCGTTCAGATTCGAGGTTCTAATTATTGGTGTATATTTCGTTATGATGAACAAGAAATATGCGATGTACGAATACACTATTCTGAATAGAATGTGAACTTCTTACAATTCACTTTCAAGTTATGAATAAATGTTTTCCCAGACAGGTTTGATACAGTTTTAGCAAGAAGTTTCTAACCTAAGTCTTAACCACTAGCAAATGTGTGTGAACATTGCATTGCGTATTACACTAGCTCCCGCGATCTTTGCTAAGGTAAACGAAATAATATTGAGACTACAAGCCACAAATCCAATAAATTAACGCACATACAGTCGTAGTTGAGGCGGCGGTTTCGGGGTGGCTATACTAGTAGATAAACACAAGAGTCCTACCGATCCTAATTTTAGTGCATCAACTGTTCCTGCTTGTAGACAGCATGATAAGCGTTACGGATGAGGGCATAAGGAAAGCAGGATTCCAGCAGGTCCATCGTAAGAAACGGTGATTCTTGTACGATTTGATCAAGCAACAGGTAGATGGATTCGCGGTTTTTGATTGCCTCTTTGTCCGACTCCTGACCCAGCCGTAGCAGTGACGAGCTAGCGAGGGCGAGAAACTCCTTCATGCGATCCTCAATGTCGTTTTGGCCGCAAATGGTGAACATGGCGCCAAATATGTTATTGATAGCAACCGCCATGCAGTGCGTGTTGTTTGTGTGTGCTTCCAGTGACGCCCGGTAGAAAGAGGCTTCGTTCTTGGCTAACTTCGGTATGCTGACCGCGACAAACACCATTAGCAAGCATATGTTGAGGTGATCGCTCTCGTCCGGTTCTGGTTTCTGTGCTTTCAGGGCGCTCGACAGTGCAGGATCCACTCTGCACTTGAGCCCCGCAGCCGACGCCATCTCGGACACGGTTTTTAACGGATCCCCACCAGGAACGTGCTCTTGGAAATCCTTCACAGAAGAGAGCAAAAACGGCACGCGCTGTTCCAGCACATCAACCAGGGCTTCTTGTGCCAACTGTCGGAAGCTTAGAATTACACCGATGATCGTCATCCGCTGCAGTAGATTGTCCACTTGCTGTAAACGCTTGAATTGCTCTTTCATGATTTCCGGTTTATCGAAGTTGCTACGCAAGATCATCAACACCTCCTTGTTTTGTACCACAAGCCGTTTAAGCTCCTGCACCTGGTTGGCAATGTGCCACATGAGCGACTCATTCAGCAACCGAATACCGTACGGACCGATCAACTCAGCAAGCGCCCTCAGTTCGTTGAAGTCGGAAAACTCCTCCGGGTTAAATGGAATGTAGCCTTCGGGTGTGATCGAGACGAACGCTTTCTGATTGAGCGAGAATACGATGTTTCCTCCGCTCACCTTCCGTAACAGCGCATCGGAATACCAAGTGTTGTAGAGAGAGGCGATCGTCTTTTCGCCGTGACTGTCCTGAGACTGCGTCTGCTGCAGCAGACAGTTGTTGAACACGCGCGTTATGTCGATGTGCACATAGTTTTCAACGGTCTGCAATACATTCATGTACGCTCTCACCGAGGCCAGCAGTTCAGATGGTTTCGCGATTTCCGATGTATCGGCACTATACATGACCATGCCGACGAGGGCGCGCGAAAAACGTGTCTCCAGATGCTGACAGAGGTATTCACGAGGTGCAAACGCATACTCCCAGACATTAACCGTGGGGCAGTAGTTGATAGCAAAACAGAGCTCGGTAAGCGCCATGTGTAGTTTGTCCATCGTGGTCAACAGCTCGCGCGTTTTGCGATAACTTTCTTCTCCCGGCCGTCGGATGTCATCCAGATGTTTTTTGCTCTTGTCCTTCTTTTTACGGCTTGCCGACGCGGACAATATTTTGGCGCAATGCTTTGGCAAGAGCGCGTCGGCCATCATGCACTGCTCATCGCAAATCGTCGTGATTATGTTCTTCGCTTCTTTCGCCATTTCATCGAGAAACATGTTGACGACCGATAGCGATCGTTCGCGGATGTGGTGTCGCTCCTCTGGGCACATCTCGTGCGTGCAATTTTGGAAGTGGCTGCATATGAGCGGAAACGCAATGATGTACCGGTTTTGAGCCGGAAACTCGAGACACATGTGGAACTGGTCTTCGAACATTTTGTTGTAGAAGCAAAAAATCGAGAGATCCGACGTTTCTACCAATGACTCGTCCAGATAGTCGACCATCTTGGTGTGAAACACCATCGAGTCCAGCAAGCGCGCCAAGTCTGGGAAATCTGTAATGCGAACCGCTGACTTGGCGCTCATGAAAGTCTGCAGTCGAAACCAGTCGAGTCGAAACGCACGGAAATCGAAAACCTCGTTGTCTTCCACCTGCTTCACTGAAAGACTGGTAGCTGTTTTGTACAGTGACGACAGGATGATGCTCTCGTCTTCGGGGCACACCTGTAGTTGCTGCATCCTGTAATTCAGGTCGATCGCGTCGTATCCGGAGAGATATTGTACGTAGTAACGCTGCATAACCTGGCTGTACTTGCGCACGAGTGCCCGCAGTTCCTCCATGTGAAACAATAACTCCGGCAGGTGACGATCGACAAGATCCTCGGTCGATTTACCCTTACTCTTCACTACCGGCGGGTTGTCGTTGTGGCGCAACAACCAAAGAATTTCATCGCGCGCATAGCACAATCCGATGAACACGAGTAGCGCCTTTGGACCCAGCAAACCTGGCTGATCGGTCATGATGAGCGCCAGTTCCTTGAGAGCGGTGCGTAGGAACTTGCGTCGTTCGCGATGCAACAGGGCGGCCTTCTGGAGTGCCTGATTGTAGCACTCCTTCACCTCGGAAATACGCTTTCCGTAACCCTTCAAACCTTCGAAGTTGCTCTGGATGTACTGATGAATATAGATGACCTCGTCGCGGAACAGGGCTACCACCCAGCTGGAATCAAGGGCCGAAACCCACATGTTGCTTATCAACCCCGGTTGCCCGAGCGACTGGTGATTGAGCATCAATCCAAAGATCACCCACCGGTCGAGGGTTTCTAGCGAGATGTACTCGCACGACATAGTGTCTGTTTTGGTGGCCTTCAGCAGCATCGCCGGCGTTCCGATCAGGCTCAGAACTTGCAGTTCGCGCCACTTTTCTGCGCTCAGGTTGCGCATCGAGTAGATCTTGGTGAGCGAATTTATCGCACTCGATAACAATCGCTGATGAGGTATAAACTCATCGGCCAGCTTCTTGACCGGCACATCGTAGTCAATAATCATTTGACCGAGTCGCGGGAAGGCTTGGTCGCTCTGACTGTGCTGCATTTCGTACGCAGCGTTAAACAGACCCAGTACCGCCTTTCTGTCTTCCACGCGCGATAGCAAAATCATAAGCGATACATAGGTCGTCACGAGGTCCAGATAGTTTTTTGACAGCTCAAAGTTGAGCGTTATATCCAGATGGATCTGAAGTGCATCCATCGTAGTCAGTATTTCGCACACATTGTCCTTGAAATCAAGCAGATCGACGAAGGTGTAATAGTAAAGCGAAAGCGACTTGATGATCTCCGTTTTGATGCTGGCGATCGCGGTCAGTCCCTTAATGTCGATGTTTGGGAAGCGCTTGACTATGAATTTTATGGAAGATTCCAGCGACTTTTCCGACAGGAAGCCCGGTTTAGATTTCGTATCACCGCATGCTTTCTTGATATTGTAGATGCGTGTAAGGATGCCGACACCTCGATCGTTCAGGATAATCAGCTTCTCCGCGATCTTTTGCTGGTTCGGATTCAATTGACGAGCCATCTTGCCCAATCAAGAAAGCGAGAGAGCGCCGGACGAACAATAGCTGCCCTGTCAAGACTTGCGGTAGGGCGTTCAGAGTCGCCCACCGTACAGACTGAAAACAGTAGTTCCTGAGGGAGAAAACAAAAAAAGATAAGCCCATCGCACGCATCAATAACCACGAAGGGGGAATGTTAATCAGTGCCAGCAAGTTAAACCATTCGAGCGTACAGCAACGCAATGAACGCAATTCGCTGCATCCGCTTGTAACCATCAACAAATACAAATCCGGCAGCCACCGACGGAGTGGAATGCGCTTTGAGGGGTAAACGTCATCGTGAGACCATTGCAGAGGATACAACAAAAAGGGCGAGTCCGTGGCGCACACCCATCGAGTTTAATTGCAAGTCCTAAGCCTCGTGCAATGCTTACTGAACGCTACCTTTTCCACCAAAGAGTATACGCACCTTAAAAGACAATTTATCACTGTTTTTCGGTCCACTATTCTATAATTTCTACGAATATTCGACACCACAAATCGTCTTGCTTCCCGTGAAACTGGTTAGGCCGTGAGTAATGTGTAAAACGTCAAAATATATGGCATCGGCTCTCAACTGCATATTGAGAGCACTGTTCTTTACACTGGTAAACATTTCGGTCCGTACACGGTAAATTCACGTTACAAAATCAGTTACAGGGTGTTTCAAGTTTGTGTGAATTTAAATATCGATTGCGAACAACGATTTAGAATAACGATACGAGCTAAAAAAATTACTTTATTCAATCAAAAATACGCCCTTGCTAAACAAACTTTGTCAGTCTTGATTTCTATTCAGAAAGACATCGAAATTGAATGCGCACAACGACCATGATTATCGTTTACAATCGATCCCTTGTTGGTTATGCTATCAATTAGACCTTTTCTGAAATGTGCTAATTTTACAGTTGACTTTAAATGAGCTCATGCGATACTTCTATTAATTCACGACATTTTATCCCTACTCCGCGACCCAAGTATGATATTTAATGATGATTATTTTTCTTATTAAATATCTTTTCTTCCATTTCAAAAGCCTCACAAAACGTATCCTGCGATGTTTTGCTTTTAAGACGCGGTCCAGACCCTACGATAGTCGCTACGATAATCGTTGCTCAGACACATCGTAGCGTCAGGTCCAGGTTTTAGAGAAATGGTTACTTCAAATGTGAATTACCAGCAGTTTTCATTTTCAAGCATGTCCTCGTCAGCAGTCACACGTATCAATCAGCCTATTTTAAGTCCATCAGTTTTCAATTTAAAATGCAAGGAAACGTAAGAACGTCCATGAACTTTAGAGCTAAGAGCCGAATTTAGCTTAATTTAATTATAAAATTGATTCAATAGTGTGTTCAACATTCAACCTTCTTTATATCTCAACTATGGATTCTTCAACTGCTAATTTTGAAAACAGTTGGTTAGGATGCTGAAACAACAAACAGCACACGTCGTCGAAAGCGTATTGCATTTTACGGATTTATTGTATGAAACATAACTCATAACTCAACAAAAGCACTTTAACATAAAAACAAACGCGATACAAAAATGGTTCGCGATCATTCGCTATCGTCACCACTTTCGTCACTGTTGCTGTGATCAGCAGGATGTTTGACTGATTCAGATCGTTGAGTAGTTGTTGTAGATTGTTTTACATCTTTCGGTTCTTCCTTATGATCATCGCCAGTGTGTTCTGATTGTCCAAGGTTCTTTAATATTTGTTGGACAGGGACCGGGCGCACGAAATGAGGCTTCTCGTTGTCTTCATTTTGACTCACCGTTGCGAACGTTGTAACACGTTTCGGGACAATGGTAGATGCTGTCGAAGTGGCCACATCACGTCTAGACCGGGCAGCCACGATTGGAGTTTTAACCGAAACCGCGCTGCTGGTCGTGCTGCTAGGGGCCACACTACTAGTTCTCACCGTCGTAGTGGACGGTTGATTCCGCCTGAAGGCAGCTTTGGCCGTGGTGCCTTCATTGTCCACCGAACGTTCAGATTTTTTCTTATTCGGCTCGGTGGTAGCGCTGCTGGTGCCAATCTCTGCACTAAGTTTCACTCCGGACGCGGGAATTCTCTGAACATGGCTTTCTGTGGAAGTATCTTCCTTCTTTTGGGCAGGCGTCGGGCCGCTTATAGTGTCCGCGGGATGAGATAAGTGTTGCGGTTTTGTGGCTTCATTCACAGGGTCGATTGGTACCGCGACGCAGATTGCTGCGAAAAGTGCAACCAGGGAGATCTGCAAAAGTTAGCACAAAACGTTGAGTATATTGACACACCATCACTTACTAGCGAAGCGGCACGGATCCGGCAAAGGTACAATAACTCACAAATTTGATCATCTTGAAGGGGTGGCGATACAAAGCTTAATGATGGATCATCGTATCTAAGCAAAATGTTTTTATACATTTCCGTCGATTCGCACTACTCCCACCATTTGTGCTTACGTGTGACAGTAGCCGTGAATATAAGCAGAAGAATTGGCCAGGGTTTGATATGTACTTAACTAATTTACAACAACGCCGCTACCACAGGCCGGCCTTGTGTGGCTACTGTGGTACGGGAATCCCGCGGAAGAGGACAACACGGATAATTATCACTTCCCTGCCTCTCCTAGTCGGAGAGGTTGCAGTAACCTTTCTACGACGATAAAAGTGTTGACGGGACCTCATTTTGTTACGCATTAAATAATGTCGAAAACACATATTTTGGAAAAATTTTAATGTATAACGAGTGGTTTGCTCACTGTTGTGTCGTTCGTAATCTATTTACACAAACTATTAGCTGCTGCTGCGCTTAAAACTGATATTCAGTTTCACTTATTTACCTTGGCCCGAAGTTGAATAAAGCATACTGAATGTTGGTCGAAAATGATTATTTTTCCTATTTTTCACTCAATTCCATCCACTCCATAAAGGTTCCACTCCATAAAGGTTCTGTATAACTCCAGCTTCGACTGGGAAATAATTTCTTTTTGATGTGGACTGGCACGCGAACTAGTATGTTCCATGGAGTTGTTGATAGGACTTGGTGGTGCTACCAAAAATTTGATCTTGTTTTCCTTTATCTGCAGACCGAGAATGTCCACAATTTATTCAATCCCCATATAAGTCTGACCGTATAACAAAACCCTACGTAAGCATTCGACCTACAATTTAACTCTGGCGATGAGGAGATGCTAAATGATTTTAGGAAAATCAATCATGTTTCACAGGATCCGCTACATGATGAAAATTTAGTAGTCTATTCTCCTATTTTGAATCCTCCCTGGTAGTTACCAACAATGTATGGAACTAGTCACTCTTGCAGAACATAGGAGAAGATCTTTTTATATTCCTATAGTTGACTCCCTTTTTGTGTATACGATAAAAAGAGCAAGGTTCTAGTCACAAACCATTGATTCATTATCCCATGTCCCAGTTATGATTTGAAGAATCTTATGGTCCACTCTCTTCCATGAGTACCATGGTACTTATGGTACCACTGTTCGTTCCATTAGCTTAGTTTCATATTCGTAATTGTGGTCCTTTTTCGTTGCGTGGGTCGTTCGTGGATCGATTGTAGTTAATCCGGGCCTTCATAAAGTAAAATTTGTTTTGCTGCTTTAATTTTACGTTTTTAACCGAATGGGGTTGTTGGAACACCGCCGGAGTGCCTTTATGATGCCATTCGTCATTTGCGTAGCAAGCTCCCGGCGTGAAGTAGGAACAGAAAAAATCATAGAGATGTGATTAAACCTACCGTGCTAATAGGTTTTGAAAAGAAACTATTTTATTCACCATGATTGCTAGTTTACAAGATTATTCTTCAAATAATCGTTCCCACTATCGACTTTTGCTAATCTCGTTTCAAAGAACTCCTGCACAGTATCTGTGTTCCATTTGTTGATAGACAAGGTTTCCTGCACGTTTCCCTGTTCATCCATTAATTTCACTATTGGATCCAAGCCTCGCACGTACTTGATTGTTAGGTTTGGAAATTTGGCCGGGCGATCACTCTTGATAAAGGCTTGGATTTGTGGGTAGGCCCCAAATTTGCATGTGCAGACTTCCAGCACTGCCGTAGGGTACACCTTCAGCTTCGATGATTTGACTGTTTTATCATTTTGACAACATTCCAAACAGTGTTCTCTGGCACAGGAAAAAGGGTTATTAGCAAGGGTTGGTGGGTTTTTGTGAACAAAAGTAGCTTACTTCAGTTCGTTCAGACCGTAGTCGCTCAAGGTGTTGCAAGATGAGCAGCTAAGTTGTGATTTAACGAGCCCCAATTCCCGACAGTCTTCTGCGGAAAACCCGGCCAAAACCTAGGATGATAGTTCTTTTTAAGTGCGCTGTTAACTAATAAACGTTAAACATTACGTCTACTTACGGCTGAGGGAAAGACCAACATTAGAATTCCGTAGATATATCTTTGCATGATGTTCGTTTCTCGATCGATACGTAGTGTGGTTTGTGGTTCTTGTGGTTTGTTTACGAATTTCGAGACCGCACCATTTTTTTTGACAAGCCGCACCATCAGCAAAAAGCGGCCGTGTTAAGCGTTACAATTGTAACGTCTTGTAACGCAACGAATTGCAAACCAAAAAATTGTACTAACGTTTAGTACATTTGTACGAATATCTGGATCTCTCGCAAATGCCTAGATTTTTGCCATTTAATACAAAAATAACCAGAAACAGAAAAAATGTTGTCAATTTCAATACCATGATATTAACAGTTATATGGTCGGTGTCAGTAACAAAAGTGGGAAATTATATCTTAATAACAATTCATTTCATTATTATAGACACTATTGACTATCGAATAAAGAAATCGCATAATTTTTTCATTGTTGTTACCGAACTAGGACGCCCCGCTACTGGCCGTTGTTGCTGTGAAAATGCCAACACCTCCGGGTCGAATAAGTGTCGAATCCACCGACGCTGCCGAGACACTCGTAAGGTTTCGCATTTTGCGATCGGTAAACAATACTCCTCTGTTACTCATACGGTTGGTTGGGTTTATAAGATTTCTTTCCAAAATTAATAATATTGTACGTTATTATTTCACGATAAATTTACTATTCGCCTCTCCGAGTTCTAATTATCTGTTATTATTCATTGTGAAGGGCGAAAGACAGCCATTCATTGTTCTTCATTTCTTTCCCGTATCGCTATAAGCAGGATTTAATGCTTTTGTAATACTATCGTAGGTTATGAACATTATGCCTTTCGTGTAAAAGTACAAATAAGTGTAGATATGAGTGTAGATGTGTACGGATGAAATGGTGTAATAGTTTCTCCTATGATTTAAGATCATCCTTTATTGGTTGGATTTGCATCCTTTCTTAAAATATATTTGTATATATTATATACGTGAAAGGTGCGAAGCCCTTTCTTCTTTTTGAGAAAACTTCTGAATACACAATAAGATGCAGAGCGCTATTGTTGCTACTGATGTTCCGTGCGTGTACACGCCAGAATACATCGTTTGTTTTCGTCGGTACGCTATTGATTATTCTGCACTTTAATTTTGGGCTCTCTGTTATTTCTTCGATATCGCGAAATTCTCTGTACTATCGGTATACAGTTAAGTCGTGTGTCTGCGCTGTTTAGTAATTCGGATTTCTGGCGCAATCGAAAATATAGCATTTATTGAACAAATCAGGCAAATATTTGTAGACAAACAACCTATGCAGTGTAAAATTGTTGTACAACTTCGGAGTTGTTCAAAATGTCCGCACTTCGTCTGCAGACACCCACACTAAACCGCATGTGGAAATAAAATAACAGTACCCTTATATTTGGCATGCAATATTAACTTAGATTAAACACAATTGTATGAAAGTGAAGCATTTTTGCCACAAAATGCAAATTGAATCAAATTAAAACATTCTGAAGACGGAACGAGGATTTTTCACGTGCTTTTTTCATACAACCTGCCTAGTCCCATACACCTATCTTTATGAGTTATAAGCTAATGATAATTAGATAACCATTTAAGACTAGCATTTTCTCTTTTAATGTTCAATTACGCACAAGAGGAGCCATGGGTATGTTGCCTTAATATTATCAATACTCCAAGAATACCAGCAATACAAATCTTGCATTTCGATATTATTCATGCGTCTGTAAAGCATACGTTTAGTTCAAGGAGACACCATTTGCAGCCTAAACATAAATGTACTGAGAAAGCTAGACACACGTTTTTGATTAGTGCAATGTGTTATACGACATCGTAGTTGTTCACAAAAAACTTTTTGGGAAACTAAACTAACACGAAATTATTTTTTTTCGTTGGCTCAAGAAAGAACTGCTTACGCTTTAACGATTCGCTTCGTAAAAAGTTCCAGTTCCTTAAAGCATTCGGATTTAAGAATCAGGCGTGGAAAAAGGATAAATAAGCATTAATGAGGAGAAAGCCTTCTAGAAGGAAGCCTCTTACTGATGCAATACATTTGCAACATCTAGCAAACTTCAGATAGGTTAGTATTTGTCACGGAAAATATTCCAAAGAGGAGAAGCTTGCATGTAGAGAAAGCGAAACACAAAATATGCAACCTTATATAGGTTGCATTCAGCATTCAGCTTCAAGCACTGGTGCTTTAATGATCCGATGAGATGGGATCTTATAACGAGTCCCGTAGATTACTTATCAGAAACATATGCCAGCCCAATACGAAATCAACCGATTTGGTCTCGATAAGTTATCCAAATGAGTCTAGTCCTACAATTGAAATTCTAGAAATGGTCTTCCTTTGAGAAGGTAGCTATGTTTCGAATCGCCGACATATGTAATTGTAGTATACGTAATTCTTTACGCAGAATGCTTTGGGAAGTTGAACTTTTTACAGTTTTCCCCACAGTTTGGCAAGAGAATTTAAAAAATTAAACTTATATTGTCGAAATAAAGACGAAGAATTTATCGTCTGACAACTGCGACGACTACCCGTTTGATTCACCTTTACCTTTAGACATATGCCGACTTTTGACGCTGTTAACGTATCTTCTTGTTTAAAACTAGAAAAAAAGTCTTGAGCTCTTTGGCCTAAAGTTCGCGATAATAGTGTTTGCTCTGTGGTTTAGCATTGTTTTCAAATTATTTCATTATTCATTATGCTAGTTGCGTGTTAGTTGTTGACTGATGAATTCGAAGGTCATGGACAGCATGCAGTATAATAGATTTTAGTTTTGATTTTCCTTTTTCAGTATGCTTCTTGCTTTATTTCAATTTGGTATCGTTGCAAAGCTTATGATCCTTTGCGCTCAAGGATATATTTTTATAATAGAGTTACAGCGGACACGAAATTAATCACGAGTTGGGTGATGCGTAATCTAAATATCATACGGTACAGCGTAGGATTTCGCTGTGCTATATGACATGTTTTACAGTCTTCTAAGGTTATTTGACTCTAAGCCAAACCACACATTTTGTTTCGTTACAACTAAAAGTGTCTTCAAATGCGTTTCACATCCACTCGGCCGGATGCAAAGTTCATGTTGTTTCCTGTCCGTACATTGTTATCCGTTAATCACGCCTCATATTTTTCTCACGACTCAAAACGGAAAAATATGTTTCAATAAATATGAATATTTTACAAGTGCAAAGGTTTAATTTCCTAACGATTAAAATTATAGCTCATCATAAAAGCAAACGCAGCACAATATCATGGTTAAGTTTTGCTTTTATCATTTCAAAACGTGTTGCAAAGTTCTGGTAAAATTATGTTGCATTTTCAATGTTAAAATTTACTCGTTTGGCAATCTTATTGAGCATAAACATATGACATGTAATAGCTCTTTCCTCACAGCTAGTAAATTTCACAAAATTAGCAAACCCTGTAATGAAAAGCAATCCATCATCACGTTCGAGCGTCTGAACCACGCCATGATAAATTTTTAAAAGGAGCAAGTGTTTTGTCCCCTAGCAGCCAATTGAAAATTGTTAAAATGATTTACATAAAACGCTTAAAATTGCTTCCCATACGGCCATGACCTCTATACACATACTGCTACAGTGAGATGTATTTAATCTTAAGGATCCAAAAGATATAGCCTCATTCAAAGGTCGGTTTCAATGCTAAACGATTCATGCACCAGGAGCCGAAGAAATGTCCAAAATCACGCTACAATCAATTCTATCACATGTAAGTGATAGGAAAAATCTAGTGCTTTGAAAACAGAATATGGTTTTATAGTTTTAAATGTAACAGAAATAGAAACATTAAGAAAATACCAAAAGAAATTCCATATGCTCATTAAAATATATACATATTATGCCATCGTTCTGGAATTCTGCCTGTTTTGCTCCTTCGATTACATACCGCATCGGAACTAAACTGAAACTAAAATGACTCATCGAAGTTAAACAATTTTACTGGAAATTACCTATGCAAGGCATTTGATATTTGCTTGAGAGATTGACCAACCTCGAGTACCAGTTTTTCGTTGTCCTTGATGTTTCTGTTACTTGCTGACCGCAAAGATAGTGACTGATTTTCAACACGACTCACCAACTCTCGGAAATGGAACTTGGCGTGCGGCGGTAGAGATTCGTTGTCGGAAAATGCGATGCAATACGATTGCAGTAAATTGAGGCGATCACTCATACCTAACCATTGAGAACCAGAAATTGTTGCCACCGATAACTTTAAACTATCCTGCAGTAGCTGAACTTGTTCCAGAATTTGTTCTCTTTCACCTGGTGTTGACGGTGCTGGTGTTGATTTCTCAGATGTCTGTGCAGTGTTATCACTCAGCTTAGCGACGTTACCGGATGATGCCACGTTAGTTGAAGTCACTGCACTACCTGTACCGAGCGTTGAAGAAGGAACAGCTTGGGTTTGTATCGGAGTTGCGTAAATTGAAGAAAACTTGGAAGGTTTCATCGGAACAGCTGGTTTCTTGTTGCCACATAAACTTGCCGCAGCACCGGTAGGTAAATTCGATTGTGATTGATCGAACTGGTGGTGGTTGAGCGAATTATCGCGATGGTCGTCTGTTTCTACATTATTGTTCATCCTAGGTATCATATTGGAGACACATTTTGTACCCATCTTCGGGCTAAGCTGTACCGGTTGATCATTTGGCGACTCCTTTGCTTCCCATAGCTTCTTCAAGCTACTAATGCTGCCCGTGCTCTTTCGCTTACTATCCCCTTCTTCGGCGCCCGCTCCACTGCTTCCGGTGGACAGGTTGTCGCCACTGCTACCGCCACTATCCAACTTGAGTGAGTTACCCTCTAAACTTTCCCGTTTACGATCATCACTCAGCTCAATTTTGATTTCAGTCTTTTTTAGTTCAATCACCTTGTTACTATCAATCGGCGCTAGGCCGGTCACTATCGACGGACAATTTGTCTTTTTTGATTTGAGCGAATTGAGTGCATTGTTCTCTAGGATCAGCTCCTTGCTGGGATCTACTTGAGCTTTGCTGAAAACGCCGAAATTGGTGCCATTTTTTTTCACCCCATCGCTAACTTCTACCTTTGCCCGATGATTTTCGTTCTCGGAAGAAGACGACGACGCTGAATTATCGTTATTATTCAAAACGTTACCATTACTATTGTTAGAACTGCTCACATTACTATTGTGAACGCTGTTAACAGTGTTGCTTTCATGATGATGTTGCTGATGCTTGTTGTTATTGTCCACTGACAGCGAGTCTTCAAGATCACATCCGCTGACTCCAGCACCATTGTTGGACAAGTCAACATTGTTTGGATCCACTTTACGAAGTCTAGCCTTAAAATCAATGATACTGGCCGAGTTGTCTTCTTTTTTCACTGTGGTTCCCGGTTCCACTTTTTTCAGCTGAGTCTTGAAAGATGGTGGCTCAGCAGAAGGACTACAACTACTTAGGTTAGTTTTTCTGCTTGTAGGGATGGTGGACTTTGATACTGGTACAGGTTTCCGCAAGGAACTAACCACATCCGACGATTTATAGTGGGATATTGGCTGAGGAGATTCAGAAGAATGATGTGGCGATGTCGCTTTTGGTTGATTTAAAATTTCGCATGAATCACTGGCCAAATGTAATGATGTGTCGGGTGTATCTACTACAGCACCACTGATACTTTTTTCATTGTTGCTTCCGTTATTACAACTATTCTCTTCAGCCTGCAAAAATTTTGGCACGTACGTAGCATCTTTGCATGGAGGGGCTTTTTTCGCTTCCATTTTCATGTCATTATGGTTGGGAGGCATTGCCAAGAATGATTGATCAACTACACCGTTAGCTGCGGCATCCGCAGGGCTTCCCAGAGAGCTGCATGAGTCGTTGGAAGGTTCGCGTTTGCGCAAGCTCACACCGAACCGTGAGCTGGCTTCTTTGACGCTCGGCTCGGTGTTACTCACATCGTTAGCTGATGGTACAGATTGATCCATGCTTAAACCACGTTGATCGGACGGCGAGTCAAACTCTTCCGGTGGCGGAGGAAGATCGACGGGTGGTGGTGGAAATTCTAGATCAGCCAAAGTGGGTTGAACAGTTCGCTTTGGACTATTGCTTCCAACTACTCCTCGGAAAGAAGAAAAGCTCATCATCGACCCATCCGTAGTCGTGCGATGGCGCTGCAATTTTGAAAGACTAGCTGTTGCAGAGTTGGACATTGTCACGCCACTGGATGAATTGCTACGAATCATTTGGGGTTGGGACTTAATTGCTTGATTTCTTTGCACCAATATACTATTTGATACAACGTTGGGAGTTGCCGTTATTGGTGGTGGTAGCGATTCTGAAACCAACATCGTGTTTTGATTCGATAGCTGTTTGCCAGAGCCGAGTGCGCTAACCGGTTGTTGGTGTGACAATTGCTGGACCGGATGTTGATGTACCACGGTTCCATCGCTTTGGCGTAAAGATTCAAGATAGGCTCCTATTCGAGCATCTTTTGGTAGAGTTCCGTATCGATTGATTGCTTTCTTCACGTTTTGCACTTCTAGTGCACCCAATATCGGTTGATGAGGTAGTCCAGAGGTACCTACACCTGTTTGACTTGGCGCTGGGACTCTAGGCGGCGTTTGATCGCGTCGCGTTTGTTGTGACGACAATCGTTTACTGCTACGCGTTTCAAGTCCACGGTTTCCCATAATTGGAGCTCGTTTGAAAGAGCTTTGTTGAAACGGCTTTTGAAACCCAAGCGGTTCTTGATTGTCCGTATCAGTGTCGGGTGTAACTTCTGTATGCTCGTTCTCCGAATCGGTACCTCTGTTTATAAGGCTCACCATGTCCCGAGTAAAACCTATAACACGTAATGTATAAATAATTAATAAAAAAAATATAACGGAACAACGAAACCATCTTTTACACACTTGTAATTAGTTTCATTAACTTGAAAAGCTTAGCACAAATTTAGTTTTTTGAGAACAACAAAATATCGGTTAATTAGGACTGCGACTCTTAAATGAGAAATTATTTGGTGAATGTAAAAAATGTGTTGAATGATTTCTTAAACATGATTTATGATTCAATTCCTCGGAGAATTGAGGAAATAAATCTAAAATCAAAAGGAAATCAAGATTTCAAATAGCTAGGAACATTAGTTAGGCACAATAGTATGGTGCTCCCGAAACAAACTATAACCACCGTAACTAGCTTACCGAAGTATGAAAAAAATGAAATCAAATAAGTTTATAATATTTTCCTCCAATTAGTCTCAATCCTTTAGTTTCACATCAATCCGGAAAAAACACACATCCAATCCGTCAAATCTGAGTTAAGTTTACCATTTTGATCAACCGAATGAATTAGACAGAAACTCTGTGTTTCATATAGTTTCTTATTCGCACGTCAGTAGTACAAAACTAGGAATTTTTGGTGTTAGTACTAGGTACTGTCACGTTTGGCTAAATATATTACAATATTTAAACACAGCTTAAAAAGCATTTGTTATCTGTATGTTAAAGTATTAAGCAAAGTACATGAACTCAACACGGATGCCAAATAGTTCAAGAATCTCATTTGTTAAGCGAGTTAAAAAAGCAATCAACGATAATAGACGGCGGTTTGTTGAAATACCTCGAAACAGCTTATCAATAAGGAAACTACTGCAAGAGGACGATTTCATGATGGGATTTGTTTTACCATTGGCATTCTGCTCGAAGTCTCCCGCTTTACAACTCTCATCGTCGCGATACGTTGAGTCACGGCTCGATGACAATAGACTGAGAAACAAGAGAAAACAAAACATGTAACAATGGCTATGGGCACTAGCAACCACACTTCAAATTTACCTAGTCCTTTTTGGTGGTGCTGGTGCAGTTTTTCCACGCTTGTTAGTTGTTCGACGCATTTGTACACCAGCTGTCGTTGGTTGCTTGTTCCCAAATGTACTAAACTTCGAACCTGACCCTGAATCTGAAATATTGTGAACCAAAAAAGCTTTGTTCGATGATACATTCTAGCTGTTATTACAATAACCTTGGCTTAACTGTCAAGTACACCCAATAGCGGTAAACATTACTTTCTGTTAAAGAATGTGCAGGTAATCGTAAGGCCTCAGCAATTGTAGGCCAATATATTAGGAATCTATCTATGAACGACAAAAGGTGTCAAGTGCCAGGCGAAAATGAACCAAGTTCTGCATTGCCAGCAATGCAAGCAAGGAATTGATGAATTTAACATAAAATCGCTGCACAACAAAATAGTAAATTTGCTCTGCTGAGTTAAAGTTCCAGTAATTTTGATAAACATTAAGTGTAGAACTAACCAGAGATCGGAGTTGTAGCTTGTTCGTGGGAAAGTGATTGCGGCTGTAGTAGAGCCTGCTGCTGCGGTGGTGAGGCATTCAGAGCCTGCTGTGGCATGGTACCGTGAGGTTTCTTGCTCATTTGCGGCGTAAGCTGCGGAGGAACCATGCACACCCCTTGTAACTGTTTCTCGACGGCTTCAGTTATGGATGATTCCTGTCAACAAAAAATCTATACCAATAAGATATATTGTTGTTAGGAAGACAAGCACTTTATTATTACCTGAAACATGTGTTCTAAATCGTGATGAATGCTCTTGAATGTTGGACGATCCTGGGCATTCCACTGCCAGCATTTTCGCATCAGATCGTACACTTCCGGGGGGCATCCAGGAGGTCGCTCCATTCGATAACCTGATTCCAGCTTGTGAAACACATCGGTCAGATCAATGCCCGGATAAGGTGACATACCGTAGGTTGCTATTTCCCAAAGTAGAACCCCGAAGGCCCATACGTCGGATTTGGTACTGAACTTATTGTATGCCAGACCTTCCGGAGCGGTCCACTTAATGGGAAATTTAGCGCCAGCGTGAGCTGTGTATGTGTCATCACGCATCAATCGGGCCAGCCCGAAATCAGCCACCTTCACTAAGTTGTTGTCGCCAACTAAACAGTTTCGCGCAGCCAAATCTCGGTGAATAAAGTTTCGGCTCTCCAGATAACTCATACCAGAGGCAATTTGTGTGGCCATGTATAACAGCGCCACTGCGTCCAACGTTTCTCTGCCAGCTGTACGCAAAAAATCTAGCAAGTTCCCATGGCTCATAAATTCGGTGATGATATAAAACGGTGGTTCTCTTGTACAAACGCCTAAAATATTTATGAAAAGAAAAAAATGGTTATTGCATAGTTTGTGAGATTTCGTAGCATTTGTCCAGTAAGATCCAGATCTATCAATCACGGCACTCACCTATGAGCTGGACCAAATTAGGATGCTTCATTTCCTTCATGATGGAAGCTTCCTCTAGGAAATCCTTAAGCGCCATCGTATCTTCCTTCAGCGTCTTTACGGCCACCGTGTTACCATATCGCTTCCATACAGCCTCATATACTTCTCCATACTGTCCACCTCCAAGTTTATGTTTCATCACAATATCTGTCCTGCATATTTCCCACTCATCCGGTTCGGGACTCAGCGGAAACACTGTTGGCTTGTTTTGTTTCGGCGCAGGGTACAGTAGCGGTGTTATCAGACCATGTCCTTCGTGCAACGCACTATGATGATGCACCAGTTCGGCCAATGTATTAAATTTTGCGTCTGTCGTTACGTATACCTTGCCGTCCGAATCCTCCGATATTCTATAGTGATAAACGCGTCCGTCGTACCGCAGACTTATGCTACGCTGACCGGGAGAACTCTCACTTTCCCTTACTAGGAAACTTCCATTGATACCAGAGCTGAGCAAATACTCGGCAGCATTGCGCGAAATCGGACCATGGTACCATGAATGCTTCTCCAGTGAGTTGAGTGGCGTCACATAATTGGACGGAACCCAACCAACGTGGCCAGAATCGGAATGAGCTTCGCACCATTCGCCAGATTTGTTGTAAGAAAGTATTCGCACTTGTTCTCCTTTCTGTAAGCTCAGTTGATTGTCTCCTCCAGCTTTAAAATCATACAGAGCAACAAACAGCTGCGGATCATCTTCTTCTGGTCCTGGTGCAAGGAGATTTTCCTTCGATGTCCACCGATGTGCATTTTCAAAGCTGGACTGCACTGTGCTTGAACTTCCCTGTGAATGTATCGTACCAGAGTGATTTTCGGATACATCTTGATTTTGGCTTAGTAAGTCTGTTGGCAGCAAGCTTCCCGGAGGAGGTATATGTGGGAGCGGTCGAGATTGAAGCAGTGCTTCTGGAAAAATAAAACAGTAACCAAATTAATGTAAAAGCTATCAGTCCGTACTCTCTAGGTCAACAAATTATCAGCAAACACAATGCAAAATAGAAACGTTACATCTTACCGCTCGCTAAAATCCTTCAGAAGGATTAAAAATTGCATTGAACTCGTTATTCGTTTAGTCAAAACGGATTTTTATGGCAAATAGAAAGCATTAACTTCTGCTAGTTGTTGGTTGTCTTATGCCTTAACTTCTCAGAACAGAAAAACATAGCATCACACATAACTCAGATAAAACATAGCATCGAGAGTTGAGGATACATGATCACATTACAAAAGCTACGCCAAACTGGTACATGAATTGCCATGCTAATGCCGTGTTTCTCAAACTGGCCCAATTAGGTCTTCAGCATCCAATCCCTCCGCTGAATCGTCTCTCGCTTTTATTGATTCAGCGCATAACTATATTGATCACGCAAAACACATCGTCCTAAAACCACAAAGTTTCGATCGTATTACTATGATTCAAAACCACCAGCTGAGGTGATTCAAAACCACCAACCCTATCGTCATGTAATCGCCCTTCTTATATTTGTCTATAATTGTTAATTGATCGATTGGTATTGATCATTTTCACAGACGTTTTCGCAAAAGACTGAACGATATCGCGAATCATTTATAGATCCAAGTTCGAAGTTATATTCAAGATAGTATTCCCATTTTTGTGTTTCCAGCTACGAGAAACAAAAATCCATAATCCATAACATAAACCATATGTGCCTTTATTTATGACCATTGTCTATGCTTCTAACCGTAAATGGAATAATTGAATTTCAATATTTCAATGTATGATGAAAAAATTAGACACCCCTCTACCTTTATTAGTTGTTGCTGTTGTTGTTTCTTTTCCAAATTTGATGTTTTTGGAAACGTGAAACGTTTTTATTACGTAAAACAGTTGTTTCGATAATATTGTTTCCTACTCATTCCAAAAAGTACGTGATCAATCCCCATCCTTTTAAGTATAGCTTTTCCCGCTTTACATTCCTATTTGAGAACATTAAATGCTCCGTCCCCTTAAATGTATTTCTCTGCGGTGAGGAAACACAATTTATCCATTTTTAACTCTTATTGTAATATTAGAATATTCCGCAAGCCAAAACATCAGCCACAATTTAATGAATTTAGAATCAATCAAGCGATCCCTTTTGTGGGAAAGTCGATTGTCCGTATATCAGCTGCAAACCTCCGATCGGAATCCATTGCCTTAAGTTTATAGGCAAGTCACAGACTGTTCATTACATCGGAGCATTGTATGTTGTCAACGCAATGGAATCCATCCCCGAACTTTTACCGAAACATATAACTAGTTTATTTTGTCGATATCGCTAATAACAGTAAAGTCGCGGTCAATCGAGCTTCAGTTGAAAAAGAATTCACTGACTTCCCATTGGTAAAAAAAGAATAGTAACCACATAAAATTGGATACCTATCACTAGGAACAATCAAAGGAGTAAATACAGAGGAGTCTATGGGACCCAACATTTTATCTGCTTTTCAAATGTAGCACTTACAGAAGGCTAACAAAAGCAAAACAAAGGTGTAAACATTTGTTTTGATTCGTCGAAAAATCGAAAACAATTATCTCTTTGTAAAGAACAACATTGATTTTTCTTTCATTTTAAACTTGAATGCATACAGTAATACTTTACATCCGAAAATATACTTTACACTTTCGGCTTGACGATACCCACACCCAGGCTAATTGCAATGTCGAACCTGAACTGTAGCTAAGTTAGTTAACATAATGTCTATGAAGCGTGTAATATAAAACTTATAAAGTTATAAAAAAGGCGTTATAAAGTAATAAGTTAAAAAAGAAACCTTCAAATGAGTAAAAGCAACCTCTAAACAGAATTCCATATTCGATTGTAATTCGATGGAATTCGATTGAAATTGGTCTGGCTATCCAGCAACTTATCATTCTTTATGTCGAGTGGAGCAGCTCTCAACTAGAATGCCCTATAAGGAAGCAATACGCAACAAAGAAGAATCCGTCTTTTCGTGGCGCAGTAGCAGTAGAATCAGACTTCCTACTTAAAAATATGCTTAATGTTTGAAATAACTTCATAGTTGTTTACCCCCGTGCTATCAATGCTATTCGTCCTGCACCATTCCATTTGATTTTGAGCTGGAAGTTGAAACTTCCCTCAATATCCTACATCCTGTTTCTAAGTTTTTCATAAGAATTCTTCGATCGTTGTTTTTTGTGTACACCAATTGTTGTTGCTTGACAATAATTGGTCATGCTGCATACATTTACGTGCAATTGGCACAAATGGAATAAACAATGGCAAGCACAGTCCGACATCCGACAGAATCCTGAAAAAACAAACAACGTGTTGTTTCACTTGTTAGTCTTACCGCTATGTTCGGTGAATATATTCGAGCCCAGGGTACGCGCATCCTTTGATGAACGTGGTTTGCTGCGACTGGAACGTATCGAGCTGCCGGCTCCTAGCGAGGACGCTGCTGCGTGCCGTTCTTTCACTTGCTGGGCTCCCATTGCACACTTCGTGCCGCTGGTTTGTGACACTGACTAGACAAAGCACCAACCTACTCCAACACGCTGGTTAAAATGTGTGTATCTGAAGACAAGACCGGTCGCGAGGGATCCGATTATCACGGAACGATTGCACTCCTTCCGAATGTGTGTGCGATTGCGCATTCGCTCACGTACTTGGTTTTCAACGCACACTTTCCAATTGCCAATCCCAATGCTTGGCGAGAAACCAGCCGCAGCACAACGCACCTTCCCTCCTCCGATACAAATTTACAATTCGCCTGCTTTCTCGCCTTGGCCGACCCCCCGCCGGGTAATTTTCTTTCACGGCACGGCAAGCCAAGCACCACCACAACTGTAATATCTTTAGAGCTGCATTTTTCGGGCACAATCTTCAGCATTGGAAAAATTCAATCACTTGCACGAACACACATATTTTTCCCGAGCTACTCCGAGGAAAACCTTTGCACCAAAGAAACAATTGTAATCTCACTATCATGCATAACCGTACAACTTTAAGCCGACAAGACACATATTTACAAAAATTCCATGCTGTTGATCATGGACCCACAATATTGGCAGTGGAACCACCACCACTTCATAAGGGTTAAATCTGAAGGTCTCTTTGCTCCAAGAATGTCTGAAATGGATATCTTCAGATCAGAATGAAGGAAATCTACCTAAAGATTGACAGCTGTAGCAACAGGACATGACTAAAGCAGGCTTTTCTCATCATACCTTCAAAAGGATTGGGGCTACCACTTTTCTACGCAAAATTTTACGATTAATTCGAAAATTAGACACACATATTTGCAGACGAAGGAATGGGCCTTTTCCCGTATCGTCATGTTTTGTCGTGACAGCGCGCTACGCAACGTAGCGAGCAAATCGATGGCTTTCGCGATGTAGTGAAATAAAGCATCGATAGGCTTTCATTGGGAATAAAAATCTCACAGTTTTTCTGCAAAATGGAACACCGAACCAGCTTTGTTGAGTAACTAAGTTTTGTAACAAGTCTTTGGTGGGGTTTTTTCGCTATCAGGCAGGCACCACGATTCTCCATTTTCAGAGTTCACTCACTGCCTTCATTTGGCCAATCAAGCCAAACTCAAAACCCGAAGCCAAACTGTGAGACAATGGGACAATGTGGGAATCACCTTTCGGCCCAGGTTACTTCCTGGCTACTTGATTCAATCAATTAGCTGGAGTTCAATAAGTTTGCATGGAAAAAAGGTTCACGCTCAATCCAGTACTGACACTTATGTTCCTTTTCTCGGCGGAGACCGATTGTCCACATCCGTGAGGCACTTCGTTCGAAAAACGGAAAACAGATGCAAGAACACCGAATTTTACACACACTTGGTCACAGTTGATTGCCTTGTTTAGCACAGGCGAAAAAATGATTATACGTACAGCGGATGATGCATTAAATCTGTCGACTACGGAGCGCTTTTTCGTTATGCAGATTGCCCGAGATGACCACTACATATGTGCTCTACACAGCACACGTCTCACGCACACCTCTGTTGCTTTCGCGATTCTACTTTCCTTTGACAACACAGCGAGCCTGGAAGCGGAACTGGCACGCAACTATCATTCCGCACAGAAAATCATGAAAAAAAGACAATATTCTCAATTCTATTTATTCAATACTAATGAATGCAAGCCAATCGCACTATGGTACCCTATAGTTTATAAGCCCAACAAAACTTAGGAAGAAGCTGTATTATAAAATCGTATGCAATATGAATGTGACGTTTTATTGCGAATACAATGTGCTTAGAAGTAGAGTGACGTATGCTTATGCAACTCAAGTGAAAGATGTCTGTTCTTAAATTTTGCATTGTTTTTTAAACATATCGGTTACACAATAAAAAATTAATAAATTAAGTTCGGTTAATAAATCAAACCAAATTTATTTGTACTACTGATTTCAAAATGGTAAAAGAGAATGAAGAAAATGAGAGAAGTCAAAGGTAAAAATAAAAAGTATGTTATAGCATATTGGAGCATAAATATGTTGTTTTTTTATCTTAGAAGAACGGAACGGGTATAAATATGTAGTAATTCAAAGTTCAATTGAAGCACACACAACTGGGGTTACCATTGTAAAATGGGTTGGCTCGGCCGGTCGTATCGATTGCCGCTAATTACGGAGCTCAGAAGGGATGCAAGTTCAGTTCCTGTTGAGTTCTTGAGCATATCGTCTTAGACAAGTGTAACACCGTAAATTTTCTGATGTTCGAACTAAAACTTATTTTTCGATGCCTTCCCAGCGTTGTTCAGACATGTAAACACACTTTAAATGGACATATTAAATTCCCAATTGTTTATGACTCAAACAGACTGCTTATGACACGACGTGGCTCATTTTTATTATTACTTTAAGTGTATATAATTTCTATCAGCTGCTCATAATCAACGGCCTAAACAACATTTCCGCGGTTTTTCAACACTTGCTCTTTAACCGCGTAGAACCAAGGCCCAATATTTGTGTTTTCTAAACAATCTGCGAACGCTTGACATCCCTCCATGCTATTTAAAACGCCAAACACTGCCAAATCAGCCAAATTGGGATGTTTTCCTCCAAGAAAAGTTGTTTTCCTTTTATCTATCTCAGCGATCCAACGGTCACAAGCATCGTAGATGTGCGATCGCACGTCATCGCTTAGCTGATGGCGTTTCTTCAAACGTTTACTAATGCCCCACATAGCGAAAGCTCCAACATAGACCATAAGGTGTCTTTCCCACGACGGAAAGCTATTGTTCCAATCACCGACTTCTGCAAACCAGTTGAAAGTCTCTAAGGCTTCATCCATTGTACGGTAAACGTTGGGAGAGATCAAATGTACCATGTGATCATCGGCCCACGCACGCCACTTCCGTTCCTCCCTGAAATAAACATTAAAAACACTTTTCATCATACCTTTTGTACTGGTGATTTAGCTTACTCTTGCGCTTCCTTATTTTTTGCTTCGTAGTTTTTTCCGTCAAGCATTACAAAATATTTGTTCATAATGTCGAACACTTTCTTCCCTGCATCATTTTCGTAAGATATTGAAGGGTAGTATCGAGCCAAGTCTCCAATATCGTGCTTGGTGTCCTGAAGGTAACTAGTAATGGCAGATACAATCATGCTCGAATCCGTCAGTTGGACATATTTTCCGTCCTTGGTTTTTGCTAGCAAAATCGGCACTTTTTTGCTGTCTGACCATCGAATGTCCTGCCGAAGAACCGCGTCCACCTCCACTACAGAATACGATAATCCCATATAATCGAGGAAAGCACGAACCTGAAATTATAAAACAAAAACCCATTCCATGTGGATGCTTACGAAAGATTGTAAATAGAAACAACATTAACCTTGCAACAGAACGGACACGTTTGAAATTGAAAGAGCACCAAATCCAAACCAGAAGTATCCTTCGGGTTTACTATTTTGCGGAATATTTTTACATCTGGCACCTTCTCTAACAGCTTGGCCGGTACATGCTCATGAAGCATGTGATCTGTTGTTCCACTACCTGTGAAGAATTTATAGCCAGACCATCCCGTTCCAACCAGCGCTCCGACAAAAACCCCTTTCATTGCCAATCCAAGAGTTCCGGTTGCACTCCTTTTGCCAGCTCCTGTAGCTAAATGGCGCACAAAGTTTACATTTGGATTACGCGATATCCCTCGAAGTGTTGTCCTGAACGCAAAGTTGACAATAGGGCTCAAACGTATAGTTGCCATGATCGACAAACCGTAGACTAGTAAAATATGTTCGTTTTATGTGTTTTTAATTATATATCAAACTTTTAGGCGTGATTTATGTGTCCGGATCACAATTACTGCTTTGCCTAGAATTAGCCGGTCGGACACGATCAAACAAAACAAATCAAACATCAGAATTTTCTATCGCTTCTTCACCATCCAACATTTTGACAGTACTCAGTAAAGACACAGGGTTGAATCAGAGGAACTGCAAACACCAAATGATTCGGGCCGCATAGATCGATTATTATTATTTGTCTTGTTTGTCATCAAAATTAAAAAGAAATGCAATTGGATTATTTAGTTCTACGCCTACGCAAAGTTTCGATTCGAATCGTAGGCTAGGGCTCGCGGCTGGAGAACGGTGAACGATACAGCATAAACAGAACATTGCTTTTCTACAAGGAGTCTACACAGAAGACGAGAGAAAATAAGAAGAAACAGGGCACGTCAAGTTTTGTCCATATGGCAGATCCTAGATCAATTCTCTCGAAATTTCTCTGTTGGTAAAAGAACTCCGAAGTTGAAGCCACAGTGTCGGAAAGAGAGCGAGAGTGTTTCTAAATATAGTCATTTGAAGCATTTGATTGTAGCAATCTCTAAGTTTTTTCGGCATTATTACGACTTACAAAGGAAAAACGTGCGCAAACTGATAAAACATGTCTGAAAGCGATTGGGACACGGTAACCGTATTGCGTAAAAAGGCACCGAAAGCGTCTACTCTCAAGACTGAAACAGCCGTAAATCAAGCTCGTCGACAGGGAATACCGGTAGAAACTACACAAAAATGTAAGTACTATCCAGCGCTCCGAATAGACAATAGAGAAATAGTAACAAGCCCATTTTGTCGGCATGTTTCCGAACTCTGACTGACAAAAACAATAGGCATCTAAGCAAAGTGCCGGCCAAGGGTGTGTTTGTGTTATTTTGCTTGGGCATTGATGTGAAGCATGTTAAATACCTTAAATGTATGTTTTTCCCAATGTTGGAAAACTAATAAATCCCAAAAATTTCATCAGATTCTTTTTGACAACTAGCCGGCTAAAATTGTGCAACTCCCTTGTTTGTAAATTAACATTTCGTAACATTATGAGACCATAATAATGAATCAATGTTTATTTGTAAACATTATGTTCGTCCTCAATGGTGAAAAATCACATAAGACTGAATTTAAGCAATTCAATACGGTCAACAAATGTTCCATTATTTATCTCCTTTACAGATAATGCCGGAACTAATAAACAACATTCCGCAACCAAAAATACGGCCAAACTGGACCGTGAGACAGATGAACTACGCCACAAAACCGTCAACGCGTCTGTTGCAAAATTGATTATGCAGGGGCGTCAGGCTAAAGGTCTAAGCCAAAAAGATCTTGCTACGGTAAGCTCAGCTCTACATTTAGCTATAACACATCGTTCAAAAAGTCCCGGGAATAACTATGAAAACATCATTTTATCGGCAAAATTCTTTATTATTCATCAAGATAATCTTCTTCAAGTGTAACACAATCATTCCAGCATTCTCTAACTTTTCAATGCCATGCTTGTAGAACGATTTGTTTTTTGACTCAAAATGCTACTGTAAAGAGCCAGTAGTCGGTGGGTGCAAGATCTGGCGAGTACGGAGGATGAGAAGGCAGCTGGAAGCCTAATTCGTTGAATTTGGTTATCGTTTTGATTTGTGATCGTTTGTTCCATTGTGAGCAAACGCGGCAACCTTTTGGAGAAGACCTTTAGTTAGTCCCGGGACTTTTTGAACGATGTGTTACATTTAGACAACTCTACATTTATTCCTTTACTTACAGAAAATTTGTGAAAAACCACAAATCGTTAACGACTACGAAGCAGGCAGAGGCATTCCCAACAACTTGATTCTAGGGAAGATTGAACGTGTGATTGGAATGAAACTGCGCGGCAAAGATATCGGTACCCCGCTTGTGCCTCCCGCTAAGAAGTGAATGTCGGGAGGCATAATCTATTGGGAGGCGTGACTGCCATTTGAATAATGCTGATGCAACATCGGTGGCAATGAGTTAATTTTAAAAGCTTCTTGATCGCTAATAATCAACCGTAGTGAAAAGAAAACGTTCGGCGCCGAGGATTTTCACTATGGTCTGCATAAACTTCAAAGCGAGCCGACCGAATAGGAAACAAACGTGTGTCGTATGTATGTTGCGTTGCAACTAAAGTTATTCGTCTGGAAAATAAATCAGTTCACACATATTTGGTAACGCTTTCTAAACAGCACATTCTGGAAACAGGTGTAAAAATTCCAGATCCAGAATCGTAATCGAGCATATGTGGGTCTGAGGCTGTCATTCTTCCCAAAACTCATACAGTTACTCATCGAGGAGATGGAACCCAGTATATGATTCAATACACTCGGTTTAATGCACTTTTCAATATTACGGAACATTAACTGCATCGATTACTACGGTAGTTTGATTTTGGACACAATGGCAGAGCCGGCAAAAGGACGGTAAATATTCTATTGATATTACTGTTTGACCTTTTCTTGGGCTCGTTGTGCTTTGAAGGCAAATCGCCAAACGGTAAAAGACGAACCAGTCCATCGCGTGGCGTTTTTTCACGAGCGGTAGGAGTTTCTAGAAAGAAGAGGCTATGAATTCTCAGTTGTAGGTTGTAGAGCCGGACTAATAAGTACGACATAACGACAATTTGACTGAGTTTTTTATAATCATTCGATGTTCGAGTGTTCGAACCAAATTATAAAATGTAGCAGGCTTTTCCGCCATTTCTGTATCGTAAATTGGCCAGTTACTTTCTGATTTCTTTTATAAATGTTTTACAGAACGTGCTAATTTGGGCAATGTGGGTTGCTGGTGATATTGATTTTAGTTTTTTGTTGTTCGCGCATGATGATGGTTGATAACACCGATGAAATTGAAACAGTAGACGCAAGAACATAACTTAAGAAGACAGTACTGTAGAGTGATTACTTTTTCTCGCAGATTAGCGTTTTCCAATATTTATTGACCAAAGAATATAAGTGAGAGGGTTCCCAAAAAATTAATCTTTACGTAGTTGCAGAGTTTCCTCTTTGATTCCATCCTTAGTTAAAATGTTGATGATGACCGAGTCTCCGGTGTATATGTCTCGCTCCGTAGCGGAAATGAACGTGTCCTTAATGACCGACACAGCTTTCTCCAGTTGTACCGGTTCTGCGGTTGTGTTGAGCATGTTTTTAAGCCCGATTTGATTGTCCAACACTGGTTGCAGAAGCGGTCCGGCTGAACCACCGGCACGGTAGGTGGTCATCTCACAGTGTCCAATCGGATCGTAACTATACACGACACCCTTTCCGTTCAAATCTAATCCAGCGAGAACGTTGGAAACATAATAAGGGAAGAATCGCCTGTTGTACATCAGAATCGACAACAATTGTGCGACGGCTGGTGTTGACATCTCCTTCTGATGCTGATCCTTATACATTTGCATACGCGCTTTAACCAGACTGGTAAGGGCGAGGGTATCGCACCAGCAACCGGTAGACGCGAGAACTATACTGTTCGATAAACGAAACAGTTTATTCTGCGTGCGCGTATGGATGGAATAGCCCGAACTGAGACGAGTATCGGCGCCAATCACGGCAAAGTCTTCGCCGGCTATAGCCACAACACTCCTGGAAGAATAGAAAAAGGCCAAGTCATTCACGACATCTAACCCCGTTGGAAAGTCGGTAAACCGCTAGAGCGTAATTCTCAACCTACCCTCCGTTCGATTCGTAGGGGTAGAAAGATGCCTTACGAACGCCAGACACTTCATATTCCGGAAAGTTTTCGATTCCAAGCATTTTAGATTTGTGAGAATAACTTCGCAGAGACTGTTCACAACTTGCTGTTGATGACTTTACTCTTTACTAACTGAAATGCTCTTGTCATCAACGTCAAAATTTGACGGCACAATCAGGTCTGATTTTCGTTTAAGGTCCTAGGTTGAAATTTTTTGTCATAGTGCCGCCGGTTAATCACACTGCGAACGTTCTATATTTGAAATTGTAAACAAAACAAAGCATAGGCATCGAATGATCGGTACAAAGTTTAGACGATTTGCTGCGATTCCACATAATTGCATACGTTAAGATTTCACATGGAGTTCGTTTAGTGCAACACATTTTAAAAGCGAACATCTTCAGAACACATTTCGTCGAATCCAACGGAAAAACGTAATTAAACTTGAAAGCTCTTTGTTTCACCCATTTTCACTTGATCATACTGTGTTGTTGCATAAAGCAACCTCTCCCATTCTGTACAATTTTTCCTTTTCTCTCTTCCAGTGTTTTCTGCTTTAATATTCTCGTTCCGGTTTTCTTACTCATACATACCCAGCATTCTCCGAATTCTGTTTTCAAGATAACACGGTACGACTGTTGACTGTTCTTAAGATGCTGAGCTGAGCTGAGCATAAACAAGTATTGGAAAAACTATGCGTGAGCATATTATACAATAAGAGAATCGTCTCGATCGTCTCGATCTCAAAAAGGATTGTGTGATGGTTCTTATTTTCCGAATGCCTAAGAGTATCGTATTCACAATGAATAATTTCATTCATATTTCAGCTCACAACGTTTGTGTGGCACCAAAGAAGATGTGTGAACCGTTAGGGGTATTCTTTAACGCACACATTGGCAAGAAGGAGTTTTGGGTGCTGTAGAGGGAAGATGCGATCAAGAATGCTCAGCGAGGATCGCGCTGCGTATGGAAAAGCGGTAGCAAGAAATTCTTAGTTTCACACAGACGATCGACCGGAGCAGACCAGTTTTCGTGGAGGTCTGCTCTTCCATGGTGTGGTAGAAGAAAAGAAGAAACATTAGAAAGATAAGTGCAGTTTTTAAACACGGTCCCGGAACCAGATGCAGTGAAGTGGGAGGTTGGGAACGTGCGGTGTTTCATTCGATAAGCAAATATTGAAACGGTGCGAGCTAATCTTTGTGCTTTTGTGGCCACATGTGAGTAGCTTAGGAAATCATACTTAATTATGGTAAATGTATGCATAATGGGTGTTGCGAGAATCATGAATGCACTAACTTACAAGCCACAAAAAGGAAAGTTAAATATCTCGCTCAGAAGAAGAAGTATGGGAGAAATTAGTGAACCTGTTGCAATGTGTGGTAAAGCATTATTTTAAAATGCTGATACAAACTTATGTAAGCAATATGCACAGTTGGGAAAAAAGTGGCAGTGGTTGAAAATTGAAATGCACTCATAGCGCGTTGCGGATCGTCCGCGATCACGTCCAGCCAACTTCCAACAGTCGAAGAAAAAAGGATGGCTAACATAATGGCCTAGCTGGCAGAACTCCTATTTGTGTTTCCGGATAATCTTCACACTTTACTGCTAACCATTGCAGTAGAGCTATGCAAGGCAACGCAAAGTGCAAACCTAATGGATTCCGGGGTCTGCCTCGAAAGCTCGTGATCCGATGATTGTGAAGCAGAAAGCAAAACTGTGTTCGAAATCTAATATATGTAATCTAATATTCGAAAAGCCGAAACAGCATAAAATCGCTGCAGCGTCGAAGGAAGCCGAGAAGCAATGCAGCGAAACACGACGTCCTCCGTTAGCATATGGCCGCCGCTGAAAAATGGTTGAGCACGCGCTTCTTTTCGGAATGGAGATGGTTTGCGCATGCGGTCGGTGCAACAGCATTGGCTTCAGTGGAGTAGGGAGTTGGTGATCTGTTTCCCCATGCATGGTGTGTAGTTAAATTTAGCTCGTTTTATCGCCCATCCCGAGAGCCAGCTAATGTTTGGAGAAACAATTGCGTCATCGGTCGCAACGGGCCGTGATTTAATTGTTTCCACATTTACCGCTTGACCATGTGTCCTCCACGGTACCAACAAACATTCCGACAGTTTTCTTGATTTAATACTCGTATGTTTTCTCTGTTATGTTTACGCGATACAAGCTGCGACGGTATAGTCCATGAAAAAAAAATGCTAAAGGTGCAATGATGCTAATTATGAATATCTAAATATTTAATCCAAAGTTTTGAAGCCAAATTAAAAATCCCAAAAATTCTTTTCCACTGCCAGCACTGCCTCGTACGCATGACATCCGTCGGTTGTACTGTAAAAGTGGGTTAAAGATGGGAGTTTGTACAAAACTTTCGTTGATCGCCCTGTGCATGGGATTGATCATTGAGAGTGTTCGGGCAGAGTTGACTCCTCCGTATTTTAATCTTGCTGAAGGCCGCAAAATTACTGCCACCGCGACATGCGGCGTTGATTCCGACGGTCCAGAGTTGTATTGTAAACTGGTGGGAGCTAATACCGAGACTGACAACCAGAACCACTACTCGGTCATACAAGGACAGGTTAGTTTCGAATTTTATTCCTCATTTCATTTCATTTGGGCAACACTTTTGAGCCGAAAGTGCAATAAATAACACATTGTGTTTGAATCCTTATCGTGATTAGGTATGCGACGTGTGTGATCCTACAGACCCGGACAAAAACCATCCTCCAGAGTATGCTATCGATGGTACTCAAAATTGGTGGCAGAGTCCACCACTTTCTAGAGGCATGAAGTACAACGAAGTCAATCTGACAATCGATTTCGACCAGGTAAGTCCGATAATCTGACGAATTCTGTCAGGGTTATGATCAAATACAGCATCAACCAAACTTACGTCACTGTTGCCAGAGCAAATACATCTGTTTGATTTTGTGCATATAGACATAAGAAACTTTGGTTTCAACGGTCGCCACCGCCTACGGGTGACTTCATCTTGGACAGTGGAACCACATGTTTCCACACATTTGACCATTCAACAGGAAACGGGACATTTCCGTTAGCCGGAAAATAGAACCGCGTTGATAAGCGTGCTTAAGGCTAAGTTTGTAGAGTTTGATAGCTCCTGCGAACTCTCTTGTGTTGTTGATAAGCGGCAACACTCTTGGTCCGATTTTTTCAGTCACCATTTCAACAGTTGTGCTACAATCAGCATAACTTGTTTCTTATCAATGTGGAACCTTTCAGCTTGAAGCTAAACTTCTGCTCGACATACAAAAACTATGTAGGAAACATTGCATTTTTTAAAGCTAATCTTATTTAAACGGTGAGTATTGTGTAACGAAATATACACTGTATAACGTTCTATTTTGAACCGTACAACGACTTGATGGGGTCCATGTCGCTATAGAAGAGAACTGTACAATTTATTCCAAGATGCATAAACTTGACAGTGAAACGGCACTTGAGGCGTTTGCGGGTTTAATTATTTGATAGCGACAAATTAGTCCTATTTAAATAGGTGTATTCGGGCAATCGCACAACTGCAAAATCGCGACTAAGGTCATGCAAAATTCTTGTGTGGGTTTCGCCATGCTTCAGGCTTGCAACCTATGCTGCAACAGCACATACACGATTCATTGCTGCGAATTTGAAGATGCCGGCCGCTCCTCGAACTGGCTTTTTACTTCTTCATAGAGATAAATACTCTAGATCAGAAGGATGCAGTAGTGTTACAAATATTCTGCGTTTTAGTTTATTTGTTTTTTAAAACTTATTTATTTAGTCCTTCTTTCATATTAACATAAGAACCAAATGGCGCATGCTTGGTTGATAATGTCCCGCCTTTCGTATGGCGGAAACCTTTTTTCGCTCAATTTATACATACATGTCTAGGTAGAGCCTAGTAACTTTTACAACCCTTGGTCCTGTACAAGGGTTTTAAAAGGTACTAGACTCTACCATTAAAAAAATGGACTTTCATAGTTGCACAATTCAAGGGGAAAATGAAGCTAGTACTTCCTAGGTGTTGATTTTTGTTCATAATCGTATATGAGCATAAAATTCTTCTCACCCGTTCTTGCGGAACGTTCTGGTAAGCCTTGGTTGGCGAGTACCAGGTCATGCGGATTAGCTTTAACCCCGGTTTTGTGGCCTGCACGAGATCGCTTTTCTGCTGCTTCTTTGGCTACATTTAAAAGCGGGGCACTCTCCGTTGCGTTGCTCACTTACTTTGTATTCACCCTTCTCTTACTCTGACGCCACCTGGTGGCCGCTAGCCGGAATAACATTTTACTTGGCCGCAACATCCACGCCCGCAGCACATGCCCCTTTTTTTAATTTTTCCCGATGCGGGGAAACAACCTGTTTCTCCCCCCCCGGTCTGGATCCTGTCTGGCATACAGGGGGGCAAACACATGCCCCTACTTCGGCATTTTCCCTTTCAGGTGGAGATCTGACCATTTTTCAAATTCTTGCGCAGCCTCAACTTTGTTCCCAATCATTGTTCAAAAGGTTTTTTCAACCCTCTCGAAAAGCTCAAAACGCCATGTGTTCTGTAAGATTCATGCTGGCTCTGGCTGGAATACTCGATGTGATCTCGACGCATTTAGTCTGAGCGGGGCTGATAAATAAGGGCGAGTCTTTGCGATCTTCAGTGGAGTGTTTGAGAGAACACGAGGGGAAATGTAACAAAACAGTCATTTCTTGTGAAGAAATCGCGTCTAAAGCCGAACAGGATCGCGGGTTAAGCCGGGTTCCGCAAACCTTCACAATGCTCTTACACATCGGCTCATTTCAATTGAGGGATTGACATCACTACAGAGTGTCGCGAGATTGCATCTATCAACTTCAAATCACAATCGCGCTGGAAATGTTCAAATAAATTAATATGAATATCTCACATGCGGTAGGTCTTTGAAAAGATGGTTGAATTTCGTAAGAGCGCTTACCATCTCTTCATCGATTTAGAGACTGAGACCATCAGTCCATGACTAGCTTCGGAATGCCGGCCATACTTACCAGACTTGTTAAAATTACCATGAGCATTAAGGTGGTCAATGTGTTTCTAGGCTTGTTTCTTCCTAAACACGGAAATGTGTTTACCACTTATTTCGTATACATCAAACGCCGCTTAATTAATGAGGTTTGTTTGGCATATGCTGGGTAAATCTGGCCTTCATTGGAAAGAACTACTGATCCACGGTAATAAAAGCTAATCGCCGGTTTGAAGCAATTTTGACTGTTTCAATCAATTTGTCCCAAACTGTTGAGACTAAACCGAATTTGTCTGTTTGCAATTCTCGATCGCCGAGTTTCGTTTATATGGACGATGGATGTGGATCGGCTCTCCAATGGGCGCCGTATTCGGTTTTTGGATTTCTCGAAAATAGTGTACACGAACAAAACGCGCTTCGGCGACTCAATGATCCTCTAGGTTTGAAGGAGTTGAATAAGTAGTCTGTCCAAACATGGTAAACCAAAGCACCTCGCTTGATTCCATCCTAATCAGTTTTTCTGGAATCTCGCCACCAAGTCCCGCACTAGGTTTTTCTCTCAAATAAATCGCCTGTAATTTGGCTAGGAGGAAGATACCTGAAGCACAGTTTTGTAGCACGATTCAATGAATCGGATTCTGAGATCTGGGAGCCGTGTTTTTCATAGCACAAGCGTTCGTTCGTTTCAGGAATTTCACGTGGCATACCTGTTCATTCGGATGGGAAATTCTCCGCGCCCTGGTTTGTGGTCGCTGGAGAAGTCGAGCGATTATGGCAAAAGCTGGACACCGTGGCAGCATTTCTCCGATTCGCCAGCCGACTGCGTAACGTTCTTTGGTCCGGACAGTTTGAAGCCGCTGCAGCACGACAACGACGTCATTTGTACGATGGAACATTCGAAAATCGTACCTCTCGAGGGCGGTGAGGTAAGTATTTCAACAACCAAAGAGGTTCCCAAAACCATAAGATTCACCTCGAAACGTCTCTCACAGATACCCATCCGGCTGCTGAACAATCGGCCGTCGGCAAACAACTACTTCAACTCGTCCACCTTGCAAGAGTGGAGCAGAGCCACTAATGTGCGCATTCGGCTGCTACGAACGAAAAATTTGCTCGGCCATCTGATGTCCGTTGCCAGGCAGGATCCGACGGTGACAAGACGCGTAAGAACATTGGCGCGTCGCGCACTTTATCTTTATCCCTGCCCGCGGCTTCTTTCACATTACCGTTTCCACTCCGCAGTACTTTTATTCGATCAAAGACATCTCGATCGGGGGACGGTGCGTGTGCAATGGGCATGCCAATACCTGTAACGTCCTGGATCCGCGCTCGCCGACCCGTATCCTGGCCTGTCAGTGTCAGCACAACACCTGTGGCATCCAGTGCGCCGAGTGTTGCCCCGGCTTTGAGCAGAAGAAATGGCGACAGAATACCAACGCACGGCCATTCCAGTGTGAACGTAAGTAGTGGTCACGCACTCGCTGGTAGGCACTACAACTTGAAGCCTTCCCACAGCTTGCAACTGCCACGGTCACTCGGATGAGTGCATTTACTCGGAGGAGATCGACGAGAAGCGGCTCTCGCTGGATATCCATGGCAACTACGAAGGAGGCGGAATTTGTCAAAATTGTCAGCACAACACGAAGGGGATCAACTGCAACGAGTGTCAGGACAAGTTCTACCGTCCTTGGGGCAAGCTCTGGAGCGATCCGGAAGTGTGCAAACGTAAGTGTGTCGTATCGACTTTCTGTTGTATCCACTGTAAACTGATCTTGAACCGCGTGCGTAGCTTGCGACTGTGACCATTTCTACTCGACGGGCAATTGCGAAGAGGAAACCGGTCGGTGCGAGTGCCGCGTAGAGTTCCAGCCCCCGAATTGCGACTCCTGCTCGTTCGGCCATTTCGGCTACCCGAACTGTCGTCCGTGTGAGTGTAATTTGAACGCAACGATTGGCTACTATTGCGAAGCGGTGAACGGGGCCTGCCCTTGCAAGCACAACTTCGACGGACCCCACTGCAAGCAGTGCGCCAAGAAGTACTACGATTTTCCAAACTGCGAGTGTAAGTAGTGTGTCCGTGCGCTCAACCGCAATGCGAACTATAGTAAACCGTAATCATCTTTGTAGACTGCAACTGCAACCCGAACGGATCGATCGACGATGTCTGTGACGATGTGAGTGGCCAGTGTCACTGTAAGCCCAACTTCTCCGGCCGTCTTTGCGATACTTGCAAGCACGGTTTCTACAAGTACCCCGACTGTACATGTAAGTCCCAATCTCTTTGCTCTGGCCATCCCCCGTACAAAGCGTATCCTTTGTGGTTCATACACAGATTGCAACTGCGATGTTCGCGGGACACTGGAAGAGGTTTGCGAGAAGAATGCCGGTACCTGCTTATGTCGCGAAGGCTACGGTGGACCACGGTGTGACCAGTGTACCCCGGGGTATTACAATTATCCGGACTGCGTACCATGCAACTGCTCGAGCGCTGGTAGCACTTCGACGGTGTGTGACATCACCGGACGGTGCTCTTGTTTGGAGAACTTTGGTGGGCGCCAGTGTACGGCCTGTCTGGCGGGATATTATCAGTACCCGGAGTGTTTGCCGTGCAACTGCGACTCGTACGGTTCGCTGGCCAAATCCTGCACCAACGATGGCCAGTGCCAGTGCAAGGACAACTTTGACGGGAAAACGTGCCAGCAGTGCCGGGAAGGGTTCTACAACTTCCCCGCCTGCGAGGAGTGCAACTGTGATCCGGCGGGCGTCATTGCCCGGTTCGCGGGTTGCGGCTCGGTTCCGGCCGGGGAACTGTGTCAGTGCAAGGAACGGGTGCACGGCAGGATCTGCGACAAGTGTCGCCCACTGTACTGGAATTTGACCTCCAGCAATGTGCACGGGTGCCAGGACTGCGAGTGCTTCATCGATGGAACGATCGGGGCGCTCGATACCTGCGACACCAAGACGGGTCAGTGCGCCTGCAAACCATCAGTCACCGGGCGGACGTGTGCCGAATGTAAAGATGGCACGTTTGACCTGTTCGGATCGAGCCTGTTCGGTTGCAAGGACTGTGGGTGTGACATTGGCGGGGCTGCGAATAACGTTTGCAACAAGGAAACGGGCCAGTGCCGGTGTCATCCGAGGGTGGCCGGTCGAGCATGTTCGTTCCCCCTGACCACACACTACTATCCGACACTGCACCAGTTCCAGTTCGAGTACGAGGACGGTTACACGCAGACGGGAGCGCAGGTACGCTACCAGTTCCACGAGGACATCTTCCCCGAGTTTAGTAGTCGCGGGTATGCGGTTATGTCTGCACTGCAGAATGAGATCTTCAACGAGGTGAACGTGCTAAAGTCCTCCGTCTACCGGTTGGTAATCCGGTACAAGAATCCCAACGCAGAGAGTGTGCTGGCTACGATACTGATCACTCCGGACAATCCGACGGAACTGGAGCAGAAAACGAAGGTTCTGTTCCGGCCGACGCAAAATCCCGAGTTTGTAACGGTGTCCGATGCGCGGGGCGACATACCGTCACCGCTGGTACTGGATCCGGGCAGCTACACGATCAGCATTAAAACGGGGAAAACGATCTTTTTGGACTACTTCGTGCTGCTGCCCGCTGCGTACTACGAGGCGTCCATACTGACGAAGAAGATAGAGAATCCCTGCGAACTGACGGACCTGGGCCTGTGCCGCCACTACCAGTACCCGAGCGTCGGGCCCTACAATCCCCAAATGGAAGCGTTCATCGTCGAGGATGGGCAGAGCTTCAAGCCGGTGGAATATTTCAAAGACTACGGCCACCTGGATGTGGTCCAGGAGCGGGAACTGCCGATTCTGACCCCGTCACAGTCGGAACTATACTACCCGGTGGAGGTTCCGCACGCCGGTCGCTACGTTGTCGTGGTGGACTACATAACCAACCGCACGTATCCGGAGGTGGCCATCCTGCAGGTGAACCTGGTGGGCGATATAGACCAGGACGGGTCGGCCAATGCGTACCCGTGTACGTACACCACCGTATGCCGGCAGCCCGTCATCGATAAGGAGTCGCGCGAAAAGATCTTCTTCCTCGATCCGAACAACGCGAAACCGATCCAGGTGACGACGCACGATCTGTCGAGCGCTGCGGTCGCCATCAAGTCGCTCACCGCCATCCCGTACGAGGACTGGACGACGGACTACATTCGCCCGAACTCGGTGTGCGTGATGCAGAGCGGAAAGTGCGTACAGACCAGCTACCGCTCGGCACCGGACTCGAAGAAGATCGAGTTTGAAGCGGAGAACGAAACGCGCCTTGCCGGGGAGCTGCCCAAGATGCTGTTCGATAGCAGTACCAAACTGATTCTCCTGGACAACCGGCGGCCGGAGGTGAGCACGTACTCGGCGGTACAGCACCCGAACCGGTACGTGCTGATAATCAAGTTCTTCCAACCGGACCATCCGTCGTTCAACGTGCAGTATCGCGTGGCAAGCAAGAGGCAAAACTACGACGGCCGGCTAGAGGTCCGACACTGCCCCGCCAACAGTGGATGCCGAGAGGTGCTGAAGCAGGATAACGGCGCCATCGAGTTCGATCTCGAGGACAGCATCGAGTTCACGATCGTCAACGGTGGGGCCAGTCAGCGGGTGTGGGTCGATTACGTGCAGCTGGTGCCGGCCGAGCAATTCCACAATGGGTTGCTGCAGGAGGAAACGTTCGATCAGACGTCCGAGTTCATCCAGCAGTGCGGCCAGGATCACTTCCACATTCCGACGAACGCGAGCGAGTTCTGCAAGCGGGCGGTCTTTTCGCTCACGGCTGACTACAACAGTGGGGCCCTCGCGTGCAACTGTGACTACACCGGCTCGACCAGCTTCGAGTGCGAGCCGTTCGGTGGCCAGTGCCAGTGTAAGCCGCACATTATCGGGCGCAGATGCGAAGCCTGCAAAACGGGCTTCTACGGGTTTCCGGATTGTAAGCCGTGCGACTGTCCGTCCACCGCCCAGTGCCACAAGGACACGGGCGAGTGTGTCTGCCCGGATCGCGTGACGGGCGAGAAGTGCGACCAGTGTGTGCCGTACACGTTCGGGTTCGATCAGATCATCGGCTGCGAGGAGTGCAACTGCAATCCGCTGGGCGTGACGAACAACAATCTGCAGTGCGACATGGAGAGCGGCCTGTGCGATTGCAAGTCCAATGTGGTGGACCGGAAGTGTGACCGGTGCCAGTACGGGTTCTACAACTTCCCGTACTGCGAGCCCTGCCGTTGCGACATCCGCGGTACCACGTTCGAGATCTGCGACCAAACGGACGAAAGCTGCTTCTGCAAGAAGAACGTCCAGGGGCGTGAGTGTAGTACGTGCGTCGACGGAACGTACAATCTGCAGGCCGCCAACCCGGACGGCTGCACGAAGTGCTTCTGCTTCGGCCACTCCAGTCGCTGCCATACCTCGTTCCTGCGTCCGTTTAACGTGAGCATGATGAAGGACGTGACGGTGAATACGATCCGTCTGTCCGGTGGCAAGGTGAACGTAACGCGCTGGCTAACGGCCCCGGACGAGCTGATGCTGAACGAAACGTCCGCCGAGGTGGTGCTCGGTGGCGTTGGGCACGAGGATCCCGCGGCCGGTTTGGTGTACTTTGGCATGCTGGACCATCTGTTCCACCTGAACAACCATTTGTCGGCGTACGGTGGCTATCTGACGTACAAGGTACACTTCACCACCGGGCTGTTCGGCAGTGCCCTGATCGGAGCGGATGTCATTCTCGAGGGCAAGCAGGCGGAGATCATGCACCAGAGCTACCGGCAGCCGTCCTCGAACCAGCTGTTCAGTGGTGCGGTGGAAATGGTGGAATCCAACTTTCAGACGGCCAACGGCGCCAAGGTCAGCCGGGAACAGTTCATGATGGTGCTGCGTGACCTGAGCAACATCTACATCCGCGCGTCCTACTGGCAGAACGGGCTGGTGTCGGTGATCTCCGACGTCAGTCTCAGCATGGCGCACGACGATCTCGAGCACCCGCAGTACTACCGGGAGCTGGCGGTCGAGAGCTGCGAGTGTCCGCCGGGCTACACGGGACGCTCGTGTGAGGATTGCGCCCCGGGCTACTATCGCGACCCGAACGGACCCTACCTGGGGTACTGCATTCCGTGCGAGTGTAATGGCCACGCCGCGACCTGTGACTGCAATACGGGAGTCTGCCATGACTGCCAGCACTACACGACGGGTGACCAGTGTGACCAGTGCATCGAAGGGTACTACGGAAATGCGACACGGGGCACACCGAACGACTGCATGATCTGTGCCTGTCCGCTGCCGGTGGAGTCGAACAACTTTGCCACCTCGTGCGAGGTCTCCGACGACGGGTACGAGATACACTGCGCCTGCAAGCCGGGCTACGTGGGCGAAAAGTGTCAGAGCTGCGCCCCGGGCTACTACGGGCAGCCACAGCACGAGGGCGAGTTCTGTACGCGGTGCGACTGTTCCGGAAACATTAACGCCGAGGAACCGGGCGCCTGCGATTCGGTGTCGGGTGAATGCCTGCTCTGCCTGAACAACACTTCGGGGCGGGCTTGCAACCTCTGTGCGCCCGGTTTCTATGGTGACGCGGTCCACTTGAAGGACTGTCAGAGCTGCATCTGCGACAAGGTCGGCATGGCCCACTGCGACAATTTTGTCGGCACGTGCAACTGTCTGCCAAACGTCATCGGGGAAAAGTGCGACCGCTGCGAGGACGATCACTATGGGTTCGAGTCGGGGCGGGGTTGCGCACCGTGTGACTGCGGGCCGGCTTCCAATAGCTCGCAGTGTGACGACCACACCGGTAAGTGTGCCTGCAAGCCGGGCGCCACCGGGCGGCAGTGTGATCGGTGCGAGCCGGGCTACTGGAACTACTCGGCGGACGGGTGCGTTCCGTGCTCGTGTAACACCGACTACTCGCGAGGGCTGGGCTGCAACGCGGAGACGGGCCAGTGCGAGTGTCTGTCCGGGGTCGTGGGCGAGAAGTGTGACTCGTGTCCGTACCGCTGGGTGCTGATTCCCGACACCGGCTGCCAGGAGTGCGACGTCTGCCACCATGGGCTGCTGGACGTGACCGATGAGCTGCAGGACAGCGTCGATCCCATCCTGAACGACATCAAGACGGTGGCGGACGATTACTTCACCTCGCAGAAGCTGAAGTACTTTGACGATAAGGTGGACAAGCTGGAACCGAAGGTGCGCAGCCTGGACCCGCACGGTGTGAACTTGAATCCCTCCCGCCAGCGGGTGGAGTCGCTCGAGGTGGACATGAAGAATCTGGACCGTCGCATTCTGTTTGCCAATGCGAACGCGAAGGAAATTTCGGACAACAGTGAGCACCTGCTGTCGGCGGCCTCCGACGTGCTGGACGGCTGCCGGATCGTGAACATTAACACGAAGACCACCATCGACGAGGTGGTGCTGCTGGGAGCGAACCTTGGCTCGTCGGAGCTCACGAAGCTGGATCAGGCGGTCGAAGAAGCGAACAGCTATCTGGACAACATCCGCCAGTACTCGACCACGCCCGAAGGTTTGAACGCGCAGCTGGACAACGCGACCCGGTTGCTGGAGCGCGTCGTTGAGTTCGGTGACCCGGTGCAGACGCAGCACGAAAAGCTGGCGGCGCTCATGCACGAGATCGGCGTGTTCGACGTGAAGCTGGAGGATCTTTACAACTGGAGCCTGAACGTGGAGAAGGAGAGTGCCACGACGGCCCAGTTGAACCAAGCGAACAAGGGCGCAGCGAACGTCAAGTTTGACACGGTCACGGTGCACGCGAAGGAGGCCACGGGCAACATCGAGAACAGTAAGGCGCTGCTCCGGAACTCGTCGAACATTATGAAGGATATCGACATCACGCACAAGGAGCTACAGCACGCCAACAAGGAGCTGACCGAGTTGAACGAGGGCGTCGATAAGGAGTTACCGCAGGCCGACGACGAGTACCAGCGGCTGCACCCGTTGATCGAGAAAGCGTCCGCGCACGCCTCGGAGCTGAACATTGAGGCCGAGGGCCTGGCGGAGAAGTACTCGGACGTGTCGGCCAACTCGGAAACGGCACTGCAAGCGGCGACGGCGCACTCCAACATTGTGGCGGCCGTCAGTGCCGCCGGTGACAACATCCGGAACGCCACGCAAACGGCGCGAAAGGCTGCTGAGCAGCGGGAAGGGATCGACAGCCGGGCGGCCGAGTCCGACCTTGCCTCGAGCGAGCTGCTCAACGAGGCCACCCGTATGTTCACGTCGCTACAGCTGGACCTCGAGCCACACAGCAAGCGATCGATCGACAAGGTGGAGGACATCAAGAAGCGGAACGCGGGCAGCGACGATATGCTGTACTCGATCAACACGGCGCTGGACGGCATTCCGGAGGAGTCGCTCACCGACCGGTGGGAGAACGCTCGCGATCAGGCCGTCGAGGCGCAGGCCAAGTCCCACGGGTCGCTCAAGCTGCTCGACCCGATGATCAGTGACCTGTCGAAGAGTGTCTACCTGGCGGAGCAGCTGCCGAAGGAGGTGGACAACACACAGAAGGACATCAAGCAGGCGTCGGCCCAGATCGAGCGCTTCAAAACGATGATCCCCAACATCCGCCAGCTGGTGGAGCGGCTGGACAAGAAGCAGAACCAGGTGGACTCGATCGTGAGCGACATCGGGGATCGGCTGGAGTCGCTGAAGCGCCAGATCGGCGAGGCCCGCTCGTTTGCCAGCACCATCAAGGTGGGCATGCTGTTCCACCCGAACACGACGGTCGAACTGATGCCCCCGCAGAGCCTCTCGCATATGGCGTCCAACTCGAACGTGTCGGTGTTCTTCCGCACCAACCAGCCGGAAGGGTTCCTGCTCTACCTCGGCAACGAGGTCAAACCGGACACGAAGAAGAGCTCGCGCGATGACTTTATGGCGCTGGAGATCGAAAACGGATACCCGGTGCTGTCGATCGACGTGGGCAGCGACCCGGAGAAGATCATTAGCACGAAGTACGTGGCGGACGACCGCTGGTACCAGGCCATCGTCGATCGGACGGGCAACAACGTGAAGCTGACCATACGGGAGGAGCTGGACAACGGGACGGAGGTGTTCCACACCAAGGAGCAGGTGCTCCCCGGATCGTACAACGTGTTTAACGTGGACCAAAACAGTAAACTGTTCGTTGGCGGGTACCCGCCCGAGTACAACATGCCGCCGGACGTCAAATCGAGCGAGTTCGATGGGCGCATCGAGCAGCTGCAGATCGGGGGCGAGCACGTGGGCTTGTGGAACTTTGTGGACGCGCAAAACGTGGACGGTTCCCAGGAGCGGGACGCACTGCGTAACGAGGAGAGCCCCACGACCGGGTTCCGCTTTGGCGGCCAGGGTTACGTGGCGATCGATGCCAAGCCGTTCGCGTTCAAGCACCAGTCGCACATCCAGTTCCAGTTTAAGGCACCGCCGGACACTCGGGATGGGCTGCTGTTCTACGCCGGGCGGAACAAACACTTCATCTCGGTGGAGCTGCGCGCCGGCGCGGTCCTGTTCCAGTTTAAGCTCGGTCAGCATGCCCAGCTCGTCACGATTGGCTCGGAGGGCGGCTTCAACGACGACAAGTGGCACAAGGTGTCGGCGGAGCGCGACGGCAACGATGGCAAGCTGACGGTGGACGACAAGGTGGTGCTGCAGCAGACGGGCTCGGCCGAGCAGCCGCAGCTGCACATCTCGGAGGTGTTCTACTTCGGCGGCTACCACAGCCGGGTGAACCACTCCGAGGTCACGTCGAAAGGGTTCGACGGGTGCATCGACGATGTCTACATCCTTGGTAACCGCGTGGACCTCAGCATCAACGTGAAGGCTCTCGACATTCGGCCCGGCTGCCCGATGAAGTTCTCGTCGCTGGTGTCCTTCCCGCCGCGTCAGTTCGGCTACGTGAGCCAGCCGGGCGTTGCCTCGCTGAACGGGCTGCAGGTGAACCTAAAGTTCCGCACGACGCAACCGGAAGGGGTACTGTTCTACACGAGCACCTTCGACCAGGGCGGCACTCTGGGGCTGGCGCTGCAGGACGGTGCGCTGGTGCTGAGCAACTCGGGTGTTTCGCTGTCATCCACACCGGGCCGGACCTACAACGACGGTGAGTGGCATGCCGTTACCGCTGCCCACGATCACGATCGCCTGACGCTGGTGGTCGACGACGAGGATCCGCACTACAGCCCGTACCCGCCGGAACCGCTGTACATCCAGAATGGAGACATCTACTTCGGTGGTCTGCCGAAGAACTACGTCACGCCGATGCGGGCCCTCGCATCGACCGCATACTTCATGGGTTGCATCGAGGACATTACGGTCAACGGACAGATCGTCAACTTTGCCGCGCTCTCGGACAAGAGGTCGGCCGTGCTGGATCAGTGCTCCAAGGAGCTGTTTGCAGTCGGTGGCGAACTGCCACTATTTTACCCGGACGACGGCAGAGATCCGGAAGTGTTCGTGAACAGCCGGTTCGAGCCAGACCACGACGCGCAGCCGGCAGGACAAGAGGAACCAGAGACACACCCTACGCCGCTGAAACCATCCCCGGAAGCACCCTCCGTGCCGGGACCTACACCGTCGGTGAGGGAAGAAACTACGACGACGACCACGACCACGGTACCGCCACCGCCGCTTCCCCTGACGCCACGTCCGGTGGCACCGGATGAGCCACCGCCAGTGTGCAGGCTGCCGGTAACCCCCGAGCAGGACGTGGACTTCGATTCGGGCTACCGCTTCGGAACGGGCCAGTTCAGCCACATCGAGTTCAGCGAGGTCCCGCTGAAGAACAAGCGACAGTACGACTTCTCGCTCTCCTTCAAAACGGAGTTCTCCGAGGGTGTCCTGTTTTATGCGGCCGACTCGCGCCACACCGATTTCATCGCGCTCTATCTGCGCGACGGCCAGGTGTTCCACTCGTTCAACTGTGGTTCCGGATCGGCCAATATGTCGTCCGAGCGGCGGTACGACGACAACGAGTGGCACACGGTTCACTTCACGCGCCACACGAGCAAGGGCAAGCTGATCGTGGACAGTGAGGACGAGTCCAGCGGTGAGTCGTCCGGCTCTACGCGCACCATGGTGATCCTGGCGCCCATGTACGTCGGTGGCGTGAGCGGCGATAACTACGAGGAAGTGGCCCTCAACCTGAAGGTAATGTTCCGGGCTCTTGTGGTGTCCACCGTTAATTCTACCAACTTATTTTCCCTCGACGCAGATTGACAAGAACGTGTTGGAGCGGAACCAGTTCGTTGGGTGTATCAACGAAATCCAGGCCAATGGCCGACAGCTGGGAACGCCATCGAACATAACGCGAACCATTCCGTGCTCGAGCAAGATTGAAACGGGAACGTTCTTCGGCAAGGGCGGAGGCTTCGTGAAGCTACATGACAAATTCAAGGTAGGCAACGAGCTGACCGTCAGCATGGATATACGGCCCCGGGCACAGAGCGGGCTGCTGATGTCGGTGCACGGTCGGAAGGCGTTCTTCGTGCTGGAGATGATCAACGGCACAATCAGTCTGACGGTGAACAACGGGGACGATCCGATCACCGCCACGTACACGCCGCTGCCGGAGGAGAACCTCTGCGATGGGCAGTGGCGCACGGTTTCGGCCATCAAGTCCCAGTACGTGATCACGATTAAGGTGAACGACGTTAGCTCGAACCCGGCGATCGGCGATGCGCGCAGCCCATCGACGGACACCACGCGCCCACTGTTTCTGGGAGGACATCCTCACTTGCAGAGGGTAAGTCTCTTGAGATCACCCAGGGAACTATTGGCACTAACTTCGCTTTCCGTTCGTTCCAGATCCGCGGATTTGTGGCCCGTGCTCCGTTCCAGGGTTGCATTCGGAACGTTAAGGTTCGCGATGCTGCCGTCCAGATTACGCCAAAGATGAGCGTCGGTAACGTCCAGACCGGTGTTTGCCCTACGATTTAAATCCCACCACGAAAGAGCAATAAAATCAATATTGGTGTGTGTGTGTGTGCAAACGATAAAGGAGAATGTAACAATCGTTTGGCGGTCGCGTTTGTTCTGTTAGGACAACCCGCGACGCGAAAACGTTGCGCGAAAGAAGCTTCCATTCGTGCACCTTATTTTGCATATCTTCTTCTCTCTGTATCTATCCTATTCTCGCTTCTGTTGTTACTTTTGTGACAACTGTTCTTCTATTGACCCCTTGCTCAAGTTACTAAAAATGATCCCAATTAACTACTAGCTCGTAACCACCTGCCATGTTGCATGCCATACTATACTACCATCGTGCCTTTGGTGCATTGTACTCTATGTAAAGCGAATACCAGCCCCGGAATACCAGCACTCGTGAACACTTTAAGTACCAATTTAACGAGATTGATTTTAGTTTGGTCCACCAGAACCAAACTGAGTGGAAAAGTGGATCCTTGTGTGGAAAAGTGGAGACCGGCTAGGAGGACTTTACATTATACAATAAACTTCTTGTGCAAAAAAAAATCCTGAAACAGGTTCCCTGTCTCTCCAAACATGTTTTATTATGTTGCTTTCCTATCTAATATGTCCACGGTTCTCCATAATGTTGAAAAATTTTTTCGGATATTTTCTGATATTCTCAAATATTTCGAAGTTTTTTTGCATATGCTGCCACCTTCTCCGACCTCTCTTTCTAATTAGGGAAAATTGGGCTACGGCCGCGGTACAACATGGAGCCCTATTGAAAATATCGCTGGAACCGGTCCTCTTTCGAGAGGATTTTTACGCGAGTGGGCCGTCGATAAGGCAGCTGCCGACCCGAAAATATCCGACAAATCAATCTACAAATATAAAAATGAACGTTTGTCTGTCCGTTGTCTCTGTACCTCTATTGCTCCAAAGCCACTGAACCAATCAGCGGGAAATTTAAATAAATGTCGATAGGTCTGCGGGAAGCACGATCGTCTGAAACGGAGGAGCAACGGGAAGTGAGAAGGGAAGCCAATCGGACATGTCACCAGGAAGTCCGATCCTCTGAAAAATTGAGAAATAAGAATGAAATGAGACGTGGCGACGCACGTCGGGAACAGGTAGTAGTTTATAAGTGGTGTCAAAATGTTCAAAGAAGGTCGGGAAAGCAGTAAAGACCAGGTATGCCCCCCTATTATGTAACTCGAATCGAGTACTCGAACGTTCATCCGAGTTCATTTTGCTATAGCTTTCTTTTGCCTTCTCTCTTGCTGTATTCTGCTTTCTCTGTTACTGTGTTCACTCGATCGTTCGAGTTCTCGATTCGAGTTTCATAATAGGGGGGATGGCCAGGGCGACCATCAACCTTAACTGATGAGCTACACATTATATAGATGATTGACATTTGTAGACCTCGATGACGTTGTTGGAACATCGAAACGATCAATGGAAACCAGTGAGTGACCGTTTTGGGCCTCAGGCAAATTGAATTGTCGCTTGGTGCCAAAAACGGAATGTTCTTGCCTAACATTTTTGTGATCATTTTTTGGTCAACAGCAGTACTTACATATTTCAAAAATACGAACCATTTCCACGCCACGCCATGTGATAGTAGATAGCACACTAGTAGTTACGCTTTGTTCTTATTTCCTTTAATTCACATAATTACTAACCGAGGGTAGAGCCGTATAGTGTACAGTAAAAAATCGGGTTTCACATTGCATAGGACGTACATATTAAAAAAGAACGGGAACGTACGAGGCGAGCAGTGTAGGACCTTACGGATAATTACGGATAGTGTGTGGTGTGATTGAAGCAACTATTTTGTACTCTCGCCCATTTAGCATCCTTCTTCACTTCCGCACTTTGTTCGCTAAAGGATTAGGAAAGACAAAAGACGCGTTCACGTGGGAAGGGAATAATTTTATTATCATTGGCTTCTCTATGCTGCCAACCGGGATGACTTCCGGTGCTCCGCGATGGTAACTTAGGTGGGCACGCGCATTTAAACTAACCCAAAGTCGCATGCGCGATCGGGTGAGAAATGTTGCTTCGTTCGATCGTTTGCAAATAAATACTAACGCGGTAACATTGTTTCGATAGATTGATTGTGAATGTGGTCAAACATTGGGCACAGGGTTTGGATCGTTAGGGCACGTTACGGTAGGTTTGGCTACGCACGCTGTTTTTACAATTACAATCTTGAGATCAATTTTAACTGAATCAATGGATACCTGTTACGTTGATTGTGGGAACTTGAGAGAAAAGCAACTTACAGCAGGACTTAAATTTGAACAACAAAGCGACCGAGCGACTCCACGTGTAGAAAAGGTAAATTATTTCAATAACTGCAGTTTACGAATAAATACGAGCTTAAAGTTTACAAGTTTACTGTATGGAACTATGTAAACGCGACACGTTAATGGTAGGAGCTCTACGTTAATGTAAATTACACACTTTCGGCGAAATAGTATCTTAAACATTCGATGGGGACAAACGAGCTTGTCTCATGTGAAGGATTACATCTAAAGCTATCGGATAATTTTCCGGCTGCCACCCCATCGTCGTGAGTAACCTTCGGGTAAGCGCTGGGGGCTTTTCTTACAACCGTACATATTCAATATTGACCGTCCAGATAGTGCGTCGCCGACGTGACGTTGGCGGACTCCACAATGTCCTACCGCTGGTCTGTCCACCCGAAAGCCAGCCACTATTTGAGCGACAAACGAGGATTGTGGGGGTGAAACCTAATTGATCGCGACCGACCCGGCAGGTGTTAAATAGTTTTGCTATTTTGTGTCTCCGCCGGGGGCAGCAGCTAGTGTACAAGCGGTGGACTAAATTTTTATCTTAAATAACACATTTTTCTGTTTATTTTCTAAAATACCGTTCGTGTCATGTTTGGGCGTGGGCGTGGAGTGCAGGATTGTTGCCCGTAAAATGGTTGACGCATTGACGCAGTGACACCTCGTAGAGTAAAACTAAGTCGCGTTTTCGGCGACGATTCGTCACTCGGCGTCGTTCGGCGGGCTATGAAACGAATTGGGTATTGCGCGAGTGCAATGTTTATTTTGGATATTAACATTGTGCCACTAAACAGCTTTAATCTTTCGTTTCGAGTGTTGCAGAACGCATTAACACGCACTGCCGACCGTTTACTACACCCGTTTGTAATTCGACTGTGTGATTCGGCTCCGTGCCACGTGTTTGCACTGAATGAAAAAAGAGAGAAAGAGAGAGAGACAGAGAGAGAGAGAGATAGAGGGAGATAGAGAGACACAGAATAAGAGAGTTTGGGCTTCGATTCATCAATTCGCAGCTGGGTGTGCAGTGCGTCGTCGGCCGACTTCTTCATTCGAATCCATTCTAAGAACAAACTTCAGTACTTTCAAAGGCCGCTCTTGTTTTCTTAGTTAGCGACGACGCTACTTCTTCAAAATCAAAATTATTTGTCTAATGTTTTAACTATTTATTTTTTGGTAAATGTCGCTTCATGTGAAGCGCTAGGTGATCACTGCGGGCGAAGCTGCGTTCGCAGACGATGCACTTGAACGGCTTGGCCCCGGTGTGCTTGCGATAGTGGCGGGTCAGCTCATCCGATCTGGCGAACCGCCACTCGCACTCGGGCCACTGGCAAGTGTAGGGTTTTTCACCTGAAACGAGAAACAGAATGCATTCATTTATTTCAGCACTACAAGGTATACATAATTTCTTATAGATTATATACTCTGGATAAATAACATGATAAAATGGCAGTAAGTTGAAGCGATTTACACTATAAAAGTGTTTTGAATTTCGGTACCAAAAAATGGTTCCAATGCTAAAACAGAGAAGTCCCTCTAATAATTTGTTTTTCCTTTGTTTATCCTCTAACCCGGGCGCCACACTATGAGAAACTTGGATAAAATGTATGGCAGGCCAAGAAACTATGAATCTTTTGCTAGAGTTCCGTGAGTGACTTTGAGTTGCTTTTGAGCGACTTATGTTTACGGAATATTTTCTCGTTTCGGGGGTATTTTTTTCAATCTGACAGTTTACGGCAAATTTCGGCAAATTTTTATTGCTTTCCAAAAATATGGCTAGTTTTTCGACAGCGAAACAAATTTTGACAAAAATGGCCATAAAAGGAGAAGGAAAGGAAACTGAAAAATCAAAGCATAAACAAACGAACTGTCATTTCACTCACTGGAGCTCACGGAATATCTCGCGCAAAAACTTCAAGTGTGAATGCTAGCTTATCAAAAAACCTGTAGAGAAAACTCATAGTGTGGTCGAGGCGTAAGAACTGCTATTCCTTCGGGATAAATCGAAGCAAAACGTTACATTAAACCAGATTAATACGACTCCATACGGTGCAGTCGCAGCATAATTTCATTGTTTCGTTTCGTTTGCTACAATTTTCATTGTTTTCATAAAACAAAATTGATTCATTTGCCAAAACTTTCATCTTTGCTGTCGAAATGCTGCGAACAGTTGTCAAAAATTTAAAGAAATTCGCTGCTTCAACAACAACTTAATTTGTTTTATTAGAGGAGTTGTAAGATCGCAGAAAGGTCGCATTATGACAAGAGAACAAAGGTTTTACTAATAGTAACAAGAGTTTTTTTACCGTAAGATGAACAAAGTTTAATGTTCATCTTGCACAGGATTTTATCAAAAGATTGTAAGTGCGTGATAGGCTGAGGAAAGTATTTAAATGGTATTTCAAAGACGAACCCAGTTTTACCGCTGTGTTCCTGTGAAACCATTTTTTTAACATACAACGAGGCAGAGTTTTTTGCTCCCCACAAAAACTCTTCATCTAAAGACATGCGAAGGATGTCTTTGAAAAATGAAATAAAAAATATTTAGTATCGATAGGTGAACTACAATTTAAAGGCATCTAAGATATACTTTGTCATCCTAAGTTACCTTCAAGGCTCAGTTTTTCGGTTTACGATTGCCAATGAAGCTTGGACAACATTATTCGTGTTTGTATGGCCACTTGCAAAATCTTTTGGCGCTAACTCCACAATTCTCCCAAATGTCACGGCTTGTTTCATAAATTTACGTGTCCAATTTCTGGATTCTTACGAAATCTTTACAGCTATCATTACAACGAACCTACATTCAATAAAAAGTAATAAGTAATTAATTATTGGGAATATTATTTTGGCCAAGTACCGTAAAGCGGTTTATAAGGACAGTCCGTTGCAGGATTATTAGAGTCGGTTGAAGTTGTATTCTATTTTAAACCTTCTTCAATTCTATTGATACAATTGTTCCTGATTTAAATCGTGTGCTGAAACTGCAGGAGCACCATTGTAATTATACATTACTTTAACAATTGTGAAATAGTAAGAATCAGTTTTCTAAGCTTAGTAGACCTCCTCCAACGAGTGGGAATGTTCTTTAAATGCGTCTCGTCGCGCAACCGTATCGTTGTGCCCCTCGAACGATGCCACGAAAGTGTAAACCTAGGCTCATAGGAACCTCTCTAAGAGCAGTCGATCGAATGGTCCCTTGGAACGGGTGCGCAAACTGGACTTCATGTTTATGCGTCCGAGATCGGAAGCGAACCCGAGAAGGTTTGATTTATGTAAGGGTACTTTTTCTCTGACAGTTTGAGCTTCTGGCCCGCACAGTGTGGAATGTTTGCTCAGAAGCAACCAAGGTCTAAGTGGAGTAGCAAAAGCAACCACTGAACAGGCAGTTTTCCCATGCCCCCTTCGTTGCTGAGATTATCATATTATACCCAAAACAATTGCGTTGTGAAGAGTGAACTCAATGTTTGAGATTTTTTAGTGGTAACGGAACAGTCTTCGGCAGCTTTGCACTAATATTTTATAAATAGGACTTTTCCGTTGTTTCATCAGTAATTGAGTTGTCTGAGCAAACTTAAAGGATTATAAAAAGAAACGGCGCAGGGAGCAAGTGACGCTTATGATGCCGGATATTGTTAAACAGATTTGTACTTTGTTTTTTTTCGGCGATTAAATGAAAAATGGTGGTTCTCTATTTATCTATGTTAATTTTAAAAAGCTCATTTTCGAAATTAACATATCCCTAGTCATACCACGACCTCTCAAGCCACTGCAAGCACGGCATAGATCGAGACGGGACTAGGGGAGCCTAAGTTTTCAAAGTATACGCATGGCGCAGAACGTACCGTGATTTAGTACTCGTTTTCGTCGGGCCTGAAGGAGGACAAAATCCAGGCCGCCCGCCTGGCTTCATCAATTATCTTTGGACAATGTATAATCAACACGCCTCTGGCCCCATGTCGAAGGCGAAAGGCGTCATCGTCATCAGCGTTGACATGTTATGCGGCCCACGTACCAGCACCAACGTTTGGTGTTGGTACGAAACAAGGAATTGTTTCGCATAAACTTACTCATTACGGGGCCAATGTTATGCATATTAACGGGCACCGAGCAAGAAGCGAGAAAGAGTGTTTGGGCAGCATACTGCACACGTTGCCGGTGTCGCTGGCTAATTGTTTGTGCAGAATTATTACTGGGTGCGATGGAGCGTGAAACTGTGACATCCATTTGGCGGAGTGGCGGAGATTAAAGAAAGATCATCATTAATCATAGGAAAATATCTTTTAAATTGTCTCCACAGGCGCAACGGAAACACTAAAAGCTAGATCCTACCATGGTCTAACGGAAGTCATCGTCTACCTAGGAGTAGGACTTTTGGACGTAGAACTTGAGAGTGTTTAAAACAGTGGCGAATTTCCGAACTGTATTTGGTTTTTAGATATTTTCCTTTGTTATTTCTTTTATAGGTACACGATGCCACCATCTACTACAAGTCTAGATCTTGGTCTATGTTGATGACATGGACCGTATAGGTCAAAGGCCTCACGGAGGATACGAACAAGTCGTATTATGTACTCGTGTCGTACGAATAGGTGACCGAAAGTTCGAAGACATCTTGAGCTACAACTATCTAGGGTCAAAGGTGAGCAGCCATAATTCTATACTCTGAAGAGCATCTCGTGTCGAGACGGTCGAAGGTGGAGTTATTCAGAACCTTTATGTAATTGGTTTGTGGTACAAACTAACTCACAGGCTAGCGTAAATTCACCGATATAATCATATCAACGTGATAAGTATTTAATTCTGACTTTTATGTGGTATTATAGAGTGCCCATAAAAATTGGCCAATAAAGTAGTGTCGATTGGATCACTTCATAGAGTGGATTATAGAAAACATCGCAGAGCAGAATAGAGCAAAACTTCTTGCCGAAGGCTCATAACAAAGTCGTTCAGTGTATAGTACATTATCAAAAATGTTACCCTCTAAGACCCTGTTTTCCGATACCATTATCAACTGTAGGGTTGTAAGGTTATGAACGACACGACACTATCTGTCGAAAGGATCGGCCCGAAAAGCTTTAATATGTTGGTTCTTGAAGAAGCTTAATCAACAAAATGATCAAGTTACCGAACCTTTTCAACATACCAAAAGCAAGAGTATTAGCGTGCAATTAGTGTTTGCGACGAAGGGGACATTCTTGAGGCACGCGAACTGCGCCATAGGGGGATAGTTACATACTAATTTCTCATGCGGAAGCCACGCGGATCAGTTTATTATATTCACAGCAGGAAAGCAATGACGTGAGGGGCGATATGCATGCCTTCCCGGCAAGGTATCGTGTCTAGCTGAAAGCTGCCCAGTCGATGGTCGGGCTGGCCTTGGTCGCTGCCTGGCGCTTGGCGCTTGGCGTTTGGCGCGTGAGCAACGCGAGCTGCTGGCGGGCGAATTGCAGCGACCTCGCCATGGATTGTGCGATACATTTTTTGCAACCACTTTGGCGTTCCTTTGGCAACTATTCATATTAAGAGGCACGCTAGATGTCTGTCACTCATCGATTATTTATAGTGGTGCGTTTTTTTGCGTGGCTTCTCTCATGTCGGTGTCGATTGTCACCGAGTTCTCTGCGCAGGCCGATACTAGGGTCTTCCCAGCGCACCTTCAAGAAACGAATTCCGTCACGGATTCCGTTGGTCTCTCGAGTATTGGATGCATGCGGGGAGCAAGATGTTGTTTTGATCGGTGGCTAACTTTAAAGATAGCTGCCTGTTACCTCAAATGCCTGTACATCAAAATAATCAAAAGTGGCATTTGACGCCACTAAGAATTATTGCGCCGAACAAGGTGACCCACAATTCGATTAAAGCTCCAGGGTCTTTCTGTTGACGCGTTAAAAATTAACCAATTTATGGCGATGAAAAGGAGACGAAATTCCTTATTTACAGGGTTGTTAAATAATAATGCATCCCTCTTGGGAAATTTACAGAAATGTTTTTCATTCGTAGAATTCAGGTCATGATACTAATCAGATTATGAAGTATGCTTTAACTGTTGCGGACCTTGCAATGGTGCATTCAGATTCCTTCTTCTGCAAACATTCGTATGCAACAGGGTAGAGCGAAGAAATCAAGGAGGAAGATAGACGCAAAGAAACGATGAAGCAATTACTTGCTCAGAAAGACAGGCTGTGCTGGTTTGTGCCTGATAGCCAACGAGTTTTCTCCACAGATCAGTCAGTCTCGTTTACATGTAATGTTTTATAATTATGATGAATTGGGTATTAATTCCACACGATTAATTAACTACTGGTTTACTATTCATTGAAAACGAAAAGTGAACGATCATCGCTCGATTATGGCAATTAATTGCGGTTCGTTCGACGTGATGTACGTAAAACGCGTGAGCGTACGGTCAAACAAATACTAGTAACGAAATCTACGATAGAGTCATTGAGTTCGAGATGGCTCCATGACATCGATTCCGATAATAAGTTACACATTCATATTATAGAAAACTATAACTTTCACTGTATTTGATGAAACTATACTCGTATGTGAGATAGAAACGGTGGTGGCATAGTTAGTAGAATTCCTTTGCCGAGTATATTTAGGTTTGAACATAAAACCGATTATCCGATCCTTTTAAGACACAAGTGAAATAATGAAATCAAATGAAGAAAAAATCAAAGAACAGCGAGAAACTCGCGAGAAACAGAGAGTTTGAAATAATTTAATAAATTGAGATGAAATAATTTGACGGTTTTATTTGGACGTTGTTAAATTTGTCCGTTTACAAAACGAAGACGCATTTGGTTCGAAATTTTAATGCGAAATCAAACTAAAAGATTAAGAAAAAATTATTACATTTCGTGATAGAAAAAAAAAACAAAAACAATAATCAGCTGAAACAATATTGGCAATAGAATATTTACAGATGAGTCTATTCTACGTGGATATTTTGTATATGTTGTTATATGTTTTTTTCTAACTTTAAGTATACTAGGAACATTAATCATTTAACCTTTAACAACAACCATAACCAAATAAAATATGCAATTGGCTTCTCCAGTTCCGGGAAATTTTCTTGGAGTTTTCTATAGTTTATATGCATTTTTTACATTTTAAAAATGATCGTGATTGGAAAAACAATTGAAAATCCAAAAATTAAAGACGTGGTAAAACAGATATGCAAACATCGCTATTGTAATCCAATTTCATGGAAATGAAGTGAAATTGTAACTTTCAGCATTCCATTCAAGCAGAATGTAGTAAATCGAACACGTATAAAAATCCCATGGTTTAACCGAACGGTGTAGAAAGCGCGTAAACTTTGGCGCGAAGCAAATCGTTCGGAAAAAGAACTCAACGTAGGGAGAGAAATGAAACGGGATCCACTGTGTGGTACATCGAGCGTACGAATTCACCTGGCACCTCTCGCATGGAGAGCCGGATCACATAATCACACTTTAAACAACCATAAATATGACGTAATTTACGGTTATGGATTTAAGAAAAATCCCCCTGTGGCCACTTCTGTTCTGCTTCCCGATTCCTGTATCTGCGCCGAGTGCGACGGCGGCATGCTGGGTGTCCTCCGGATAGACCGAAAAGCGTAAGTGTTCTGTCGAATGCAGAAAAGCTGTATGGTCAGCTAGATTTTTAGGCACCATAAACACCACCGGGGCCGGTATGGTTGGTCATTTTATGGGTTATAAAAAATAATTTATACATCGATAAGGTCGGATTTCCTCTGAGCAACGCGAACGCAAAACCTCAGAGGAGGGCAGTAAAAAAACAGGAAGAGACTTCGGGTCACAACAGCGGATCACAATATTCGTTGCTTGATAGAACATGACACATCTTATATGCTTCGTACAGGGATGTAAATAGTTCGTGCAATGCGGAACAATTGAATTCAATCCAAATTTAAAACGTACGTTTAAATGAAGACGCGAAATAGTTGTTTTAATTCAATGCGTAAAGGTATTTTTTAAACCTGTTCATGAAAATTGAGCATACAGAACACTGCTGAACACTGTGATACTAAACGAGACACTGAGACACGCGAGCAACAATGTGTGTCAACTGTGTGTTTGTTGCATTTGTATCAATAGCTTTATGAAGGCGATCTCCAATGTAAATGAAACCCGCGATGTTAGGCATCCTTCATCACTGAATTAGTTAACCGTTTAGGTAATTTATGAATGTTACACACTAAGGGACCAGGCAAGCAGCACACTCAAGCCGTGACTCATTACACGAGCCACATCACCGCATCGGCTTGCCTGTAGAGTCCTGGGGTCCGTAATGGAATTTGCTAAAATCATCAATCAGATTTTTTTCTTCCATTTCGCCACCCGCCAGGCGTGTGGAGGCGTTCGTCTGGCGGTGCAGCGCCCGAGGCCGCCGCTGGCGTGAGCTAAACAATCAGCAACAGTGATCAGAACTGTGTGCACTGACAATGTCTTGTAGGCGTCAGGCTAATCCCATCTTCCAGGCACTCGAAAAGTGCGGCAAGTACCGGCCGGATACGTGCAGGTTTCGAATCGAAACTACGCTCTCCGACCATCTCGGATCTTCGACCCTACTCGCCCCCCTCGGGTCGGGAAGCTGGGTGATGCACAGCTTCTAACCAGTATTAGCAACGAAAAACAGTCATCTGGCTTGACAGCCTGCAGCAGACGAGCGGACAGGCTGCATAGATGTTGCTGCGCGATCGCAGATTAAAACACCTACGGTCCTGGTAATCAGACGCTAACGTTTACTTACTTCAGTGGCTACCCGTGAGGCTACGATGGGACTTTTCTTCTGTAATATGATATCATTAGCAGTGTAGTTAGCTGTAGCCGAGTTGCCTTCTCGCGAGCAGCACTAATCGGACGGTTTTGACATTCGCGCGGGAAGACTTACCGGGGTCTAATGTGTGCAAATCAATAATTGTTACCCGGCTGCAGGGCGAAGAATGTGCTGATTGCTTAGTGTGGTTACAGATTACATGACATGGAGGGTCACGAATGAATCACGTATTCAGATATTCGCACCCCTGAAGACACTATTCCCACGTCTACAAGAGATTGAAACTATTGAATACAATCAGACCAAGAGTTCTTGGAAGTTACATGATCACGAAGTAAACCACTTTGATCTGCTGGAAATACGTACAGTTTATGCTCTGTCTAATAACGCTTTTCCCACATCTCAGACCCTTGAACTAGTTGCAAACAATGCTTCTCAATAAAAGTTGTACATACACGGTATGTCTTTTAAAAAGTATTTAAATTTAAAAATTCAAACATGCCGCCATATCTATTAGTTAGTAGTATAGTTTGAAAGGTACGTTCTTCCTCTTTCGGACGCATCCGATTTCATGCAAATCGCCTGACAGATCAACAGGTTATTCACGTTTATGTGTCAGTAGGTTCGGTAGCCGTGCTACAGACGCACGAGAATCGCTGGAATGTCGTCTTAAACTAATCCTTTCAAAGTCAATTTGAGACAGTCTGTATTCAGGTCATACTCGTAATTTTTTTAACAATATTCATTTCAGTACTTCCAAAACGTACAAACGAAAAGTGGGAATCTGAGCAATTATAATAAAACAAATGTATCACTTTATCCAAAATGATTGTAAATAAATTTGATTTTTAAGATATCTCGATAAAATTGAAATAATAAAATAATGAATCGAATAAATCGAGCTTCAGAAACGCAAAGCCGCACCAGTAGCACTGTGAGTGATATAACGCGTCACTCCTGCAGTTGACGCAAAACGGTGCCATTCCCGGGGTCTCGCGTGCGGCGCATTCCGTGGACGAAAGTAACGCTATCGGCCAATTACAAGTGCTTCGAAAACGCCCTGTTTTGCTACCGTCAATCAAACGAACAAAACGGCGTTGGTACGGCGTCTTTTGGGCGAAACATTGCGCGCTGCGCCGTAAAGTACGCAACGTCCAGCAACTGGAGAGAAAATCGAGTTTTGTTCTTCGGAAGCAGGGCAGGCTCGCGCTCAAGAGCTTGCCAAGGGGCATGAAATGAAATGGAACAGGTTCCGAAAAAAATAGACTTCGCAGCCACCAGCAACAATATGGGGATGACTTTCACTCGACACCCGACGAAATCGCAAATTCGTAAACACTCGCAGCGAGAAGGCTCGCTTCGAACGTTTTAATGGTAACACGCATAAGGGAAGCTAAATTGTGTTAACGAAGGCCAACGAAAGTGGTGCAGCAAGTCCTCCAAGCTGTCCAACTTATTCCATACAATATTTCCATACTTATTCCTTAATGAAGATTTTGCAAATGTGAAAACTCGGTAAAAAAAAATCGAGAACGGTACTACCACAAAATGTAACAAACATGTACATTTGGAAACGGTGTCGTCTTATGTTGTATTTGATTTTTGGCCAAATCCTGAAACTTACACCCTTTTCATATAAATTGGTCTCTCCATCATTGTATCGTATATAAAGGGAACAATTGACAATTGATTGCCGAAAAGCGACTTAATCAGACGCTAGGCAAAACTAAGATTAAATGTATGACATTTTAAACGTAAAGGTTTGTGATAAAGCAAAAAAGAAGAAAACAGCAATTAGAAGATATTGGACACTACAATTTTTTTAACATTACGACAATTTTTTTTGTATAAAAAGCCGAACCACATTCATTATCTAGACTCAGAAACAAATGTACCAATAATGGTGTCGACATTTCGTTCACCTAAAACCCATCTTCGTCCTTCGTTCGCCATTTGTTTGTTGAAAAACACCTATCACTTCTTGTTTCATCAAATTCACTCACCGGTGTGTATTCGTTGATGGGCCTTCAAGTGCGAACTTTTGGTGTACACCTTCGTGCATCCTGAAAACATGATCAGAAAAAAACGAATTTATTGAATTTGAAAACTAAAAAAAAAATATTTCATCACATTCGCCGACACAATTCCAATCAATTGACGAATTAAGAAATAGCAAGGAAAAATCCGATCAATAATGGCGAACTTTTCATAAGCTCTATTGTTTCCGAGTTCAGGCACTAGGACAGGGATGGCCAGGGGTTCGGAAACAGTGTATGACACTCATCGATTTGTCGACGATGCTGTACGGCGTCACAGCGGCAACACTTTCCACAAGCCACCACCTAACTAGCCGATCAGACCGCTTGGAGCACATTCTGAACGGATAAAACTCAGTATCAGTAGCAGAGCCCAACTGTTTCCCATTACACCTGGAGGAGACTTGTACATGTGCTCCATGGTGCTCCCTGGTACTCCCTGGTGCTCGCCCCGCAAATGAAAAGCACCTCAAGTGGTTGATTTAGAGTCTGAAAGGGCTGAAGCGCATTGTGAGCGGCAGCGGCCAGTCTAAACGGAGTAAATTGCGCGCGAAAGAAGAAACCGAAGGAGCCCGTTTTCTCCCATCTTAATAAGGAGTAGCCGTCCGCGGCCCGGGGGCAAAGCTGTCGAAGCGCCTCGATCGCTCGATGACAACTTTTTTCAGCAAAGAATCCAGTTGCTCATAACTTGATTGCAGCGCCCTCGATCGCGTGGCACCTCTGCTCGATTGTTAAAGACAGACAGGAGTTAGACGTAGAGAGATGAAATGCATGTTGACGTTGGCTGTAAAAGCCGTTTCGATGCAGAATTAAATGGCGATCGAGAAAAAAAGGAAAAATCAACAAGCCTGGCGTATGATACCGGCGTCGCCAACGGTGCCTGTGGACGAACGAATTATTAAACATTATTACGTGATAGATCTTGATTAACAATTATACACTTCACAGAGCTGCAGCTGAATGGGCAGTAAGGCAAACAATTACCGGCGCCGGTAAACACGGTTTATTGGCGTAAGTGCGTAAAGGCCTCACCTCAACGCAACCACGATCCGGCCAGTTGAGCATTGATATGTCCCTAGTCGATTCTATATTGCCTGGTTTGTCGTTCATTTATTTAATTAGAGAAAGTATTTACGCACTTCGTTAGCGGCACCGGTAGGGCCGTGCCAATAGGAAACGAAAGCCCATGAAAAAATGTCGTTGGTCCTACCTCGACAGTGTGTCGACCCACATTAGAACTTCTGGCTTGACTGACTGGCTTTGCGCTTCATTGATTGTGAATAGGTAAAAGGCTACGCACACGCAGACTGATGCTGATGGCAGCCGAAGAAAATCTTACGAAAAAAAAAAGAATAATCATAAAGCGGCTCATAAAACGAAAAACATAGTGCATAGGGGCATACCATAGTGGAGTGTTAAAGTAATATTTTTTTCTAACAAAAATAATGGTCAAATAAGTTACAGTTTGTTAAAACCGTAACCCTGAGAGTTTAAGGACATTGGGACAATCGAAGGGACTCCGGCGAAAAACTCAAACTTAAAAATACTAATGTTCAGAAGACATTTGAATTTGAGTTAGCGAAACTACCAATAACCAGTTTTTTTCCAGAAAACCTTCGATTAAGAAAAAGTATTAAACAAGATCGTGTGATTGAAATTATACTTTATACTTAAGTAATACTTACAAATCACAATTGAGAATGTGTAGGTACAAGGATATTTGGATCAAAAGGCAATCAATATACTGGCTTCGTATTGGCTCCCATTTGTGTCCTTCGCCTGGCATAGTCAAGGACAGGTGCACTGATAATCGCCCATGAACTAAGGACACTTCACCCAGCACTGAGAGTGTATGTGTAAAGAGTGTGTAAAGCTTTGGGAGTCGGTGCGACTTGTGAAATAACATTTTAAAATAACTTGCAATCGATAGGATGGCCAAAATTGAGCCAATTATTCCACCGGGGAATTTGGAGTTAACTTTTAGAATTCGACTTTGCGTTTTAGATTCGATCTGGTTGAGCGCTTCATAACCTAGTAGTTTTTTCTTATTACCGTCATTAGGGAAACTCAACTTATTTATGAAATATAACATAATCTGATGTCATAAAGCTATGTGAATTGTGTTCAACATCCCCGTTGATTGAACCCGAGTACAGCACGCGAAAGTCGCAATATTAATCACTGAATGTACTCTGGTCACTAAACAAATTTGACTCTTAGTTACGGGTTCTTTTCATTGGGCTGCTTCACATTGCCTCTTGAGTCCTTTGACTCTATACTTTTGGAATCATTTTTACACGCTAAGCTAATTAAGGACGAAGAAAGTACCGATCAATCATCACAAAAGTAAGTCGAACAACCCACTGCAATACTGACCATCAAGACGTATTCCAGTTTCATCCAACTTAACCTCGACACTCGACGCTGTCCGGTGAAAAACAACAAATTGAATGAGTCGTGTAACTGTTCGCAATAACAAGTGTTCGTAGTAGCCAAGTGCACCCCTCCTACAGGGAAATTCGTGGTCTCGGCATCGGGAGGCACTTCGAATATGGAAGGTTCACACCCAACACCGAAACGCCACCGATATGGTCCGCCGTGGACCGTCGCTCCATCTCTAACGTGACTGTTTGAGGAGGAATGAAGATAATTATCGTTTCCATAAAGCAGTGCGCGCCGGCGTGGAGATTTTCACCACTGGCCCCCCCGGCCAACCTGATCTGTTTCGGAAACGGTAACACCTATATAACATCATAATCAGGTAGGAAGATAATTGAACACCGCGCCAATGTCTTAATTGTATCGCTGCGCAGCGTTTTCTTTTCGTGTCTGGTGACGTCTATGAAGGGCCAGTGGCAATCAATGCTGGTCTACCCGATAGGATCGTGTGAAACGCCTCCGATCGTGCCTCGCGAAGGCAATTGCAAACCATTTTTCTCACATTCCCAGCCCTGGACCCCGTTTATGGATTTACAGCCGTGTGACATTTGTACACTGCTGGGCCGTGCGCATGAAGATTCGAAGTTGTCGGTAATCTGGCCTGTGGATCTTCCGCAGCCCATATTGCGAAACTGTCTCCAAGTCGCTCTGGCTGACCAGGCTCTGAATTCAAACATCATGACAAAACTTGGGCCCAAATTTGACGGCCGGCACCGTGACAGAGAGCGACACATTTAAGGGGCAAAACGAGGAAGCTCCACGTCACGCTCTCTTAATTGGTCGCGCTGCTTGGGGATAAATCGACGTTCGATGGAAGTCTTCGGTTTTAGAACGAGCCCGTCTTGTTGGCGACTGGCCACTGGAAACTGGCCGAAAGCGTACTTGGTATGGGCGATTTAATTAGCGTGGTTGTGGGCCCATTAGGGTAGTGAATCTTACTCCGAAGTTGGTAGTTACTCCGACTTGAGTCACCTCCCTTGCCGTGATTGTGCCGAGGCTGATAGGGACACAAGCAAACATAGGTTGACCCCAACTCCTATATTTTACGATTTATTCTTGCTAAAATACCACCTGCTTGGTTGTGTAACGTCAGAAAAATATGCTTTTCTGATATTTGCACATGGTTTTTGCAAATGGAGTTGAATAATGTCAAAAAACAACTTGAAAAAAGGGTTAAAAATCCATGTGTTTTCTATGAAAAAAACTGGCTTCATAATTCCTGGCTATAAGCTGCATTCTCAGCCACTTCCCTGATCGACTGTTGATCGGATGCCATAATTTTCGAATTGAACATAGAATTTTCCAATTTCGAATGAATCCATAATTGAACTTCCAAAGAATCAGGAAGTTCACTTCAAAAAGTAGAGACGGATGCTGTATTTCATTCAACACCACAAACGTCAGGTCTTGTGGGCCGATTTGACCCCTTCCCAATATTAAATTCTAGTTCAGACGAAGTATACAGAAAGTAGCAATAATAATAACCAAACATGTGACCTGAGAAGTAGTTGGATCAACTAAAGTAGTTTGGTCCACCGTTGCGACTCCAGCAATCCCGTAGCCAGCCAGCCAGGGTGGGGGACTGCAGGAATCGTCTCCTACTACTTACCGATAAAATCACAGTGGTGTATCCTCCGTTTCTCCAGCTCGGGATTGTTGCGTCGATTGTAGCGGCCCGCAATGTGCTTTACCATAGTCGCACTGCTCAGCACACTACTGAGGCTGTGCACCGCTGACGTTGTCCGTTTCGAGCCGGAACCACGGTTGCCACCGCCGCCATTCGCCATCGACGCCTTGCTGGCAGCACTTCTGCCGGCCACTGCCCGTCCACCACTTTCGTCGGACCGACTTCCGCGTGCGTAACCAACGTGCGTACTGCCCCCAACGTCCCCTGCCGTGGCTACTAGATCCGGTGCACTTGGATTTGGCTGCGGCCCGTTGGATTCTGGCTGCGTCAGGGACGAGTGGTGCAGCTGATGAAGCTGGATCGTCGGAGGAACGATAACCGACGGGCCAAGGCCCAGGATGCTCTCCTGCCCATGATGGTGGAGATGATTTTGAGGAATGGCTAGCTGCTGCTGCTGCTGCTGCTGCTGCTGCTGGTACGGAGGAGGCGGAGTCCTCCGAGATGGATTCTGTGATGGATAAGGCAGACAACACCGTAAGCGACTAGCGTTCGAGGAGCTGAGTTCGGAAGAACTAACCTGCAAAGTGTTGCCGGGGCTTCCGGGGTCCGAGTTGGGTGGCGTCAGCGGTGGCACGTACATTAGCCTCGAGAGCGGAGCAGGGCACATGGACGCACACTGCGACGGCATGTACTTGCAGTGGTGATACATCTGGTTGGCCGTCGCCTGGTTCAAGGAGACGCTCCGCGGCGCTTGGTGCTGCGGCGGTTGCCAGTGGCCAGGGGGTTGCCAATTGTTGTTGTGATTCACGTGCAAGTATTGCGGGTGTTGCTGGTGCTGGTGCTGCTGTTGTTGCTGCTGCTGATGTTGTTGCTCGGCGTGCAAATGATGCTGGGGATGGCAGAGCAGCTGGTGCTCCTGAGTCAGCGTGTGTTGATGAAGAGGCTGCTGCTGAAGCTGCTGCGGCTGGGGGTGGTGGCGTTGCGGAGAGAGGCTGGTGTGGTGCCGTGGGCTACCGCCACCGTCGGCCGTCTCCACCATGTACCCGTTCGGGGTTTGCTGAGGCTGACCGTGAACTATGCAGCTGCTGGGGGATGCAGACAAGTTTTGGGTGTAGCTCGGAACATGCTGTTGGAGGAAATTATTGCTTCCATTGTTGTTGCTGCCGTTGATGGCGGCGGCCGCGGCGGCGGTGGCGGAAAGGTTACAGGAGGCATCAGCGTGCATGATGGTTTGGTGAACACTAGCGTTGCTGCTGCTGCTGATGGTGTTGTTGTTGTTCCGGTGAAGGCTTTGCACTAGAAGGTAGCTCTTTTCGGTTTTGATCTCTAACGGACTGAGCAATGGCGAGGACAGGGGCTCTAGGAGCGCTTCGTCGGCCGCTTCCATCTTGACCTGGGGCGTACCGTTCATACTGCCCAGCATGATGGCATTCTCGGGGTCAATGTTTTGTATCGAACTGGTGATGTCCTCCCACAGCGGTGGCCGCAGAAAGGAGTCGTCCGTGTCCGGGCACAACATATCCCGACTTTTGTGGCCTGCCGGGCAACCAGAAGCGGTAAGTATCGGATTAGCCACATAGAGGGAAAGTAAAAGTGATCTCAAATAGACTGAATGAGCTGATCGTAATACAACAGGCACTGCCTGTAAATGTCCTATCTTTCAGCAAAAGCGATCAAAAGTGAAAATTAAATTAGGTCAACTGGTGTCTGGTGACTCTACGTTCTCGTTATATCGACTCTACCAGCTTAGCAACATGAGTCGTTTTCAATGTCGGGTTGTTTGAACCATGCTTCTCGGACCAAATTTTAAACCAACCCTTAAAACGCTTCGCTTTTTCAAGGCAATACGTCTTGTCAAAACTTCAGAGTCTTATCAAAAATTTCGGACTTCAGTCAAAAATGTTCATACACAGTCGCGGAATTCTGTGTAAGTTCATTCTTACATTGTCCAGACTTTTTGCAACTCCGAATCGTCTTCGTAAGTCTGTACGATTGGGTAAGACTCCGAACGATTTGACAAGACGTTATTTTAGAAAATTATGATAAAACTACAAACCAAGAAGCAAAACAATGTATTGATGTCAAGCTGCACTAAGCAAGTAGTTCGATTATTAAGTAAAACTATTCCGTGAGTTATTGTCGTTCGATAAATTTAGAAAATCCAATGTAAAAAGATATTTATAAGCCCCCCAGGACAGGATCTGCACCGATCACTTACCGATAAACAGCTCTTTGCCATACTGTTCGTAACTTAGACCGGCGTAAGTAGACAGGCCGGAGGACGGCACGGGCGAGTTTGGTTCAGGGTGATGCTGCGTGCTGGGCACAACATCCAGTTCGAGGTTAGATTCCAATTTTTGCAGACGCCCCATCAGCTCATTCCGAAATTCAAGTTCCGCTGACTGCAAGTGATGTAGAGTGAAAGGATGCAGCAAAACTTAATCAACGTAAATCAAAATATGGTAAATAAAATGTTCGACTCTGCCAAACCGTTACGCTTCGCTCGAAGCGTAACGAACGCCAACTTTGCCACAACACGTCACGCCAAACCGCAAAGATCAAGATCACAAATCGGCACCACGTGGTGTTGGCAGAGCAAGAGCAAATAGGTCAAGGATTAAAAACGCAGCAACCACGGCGTAACTGCGGGTAATTACTATGGTTCCTACACCGATGGCTCCGTGTGGCTGCCGTAAAACTTGAACTCGACCAACGGTGGCGATACGTCGTGGAGCCCCCAAACAACCATTACACCCTTTGGCGCTGCAAGATGCCCAGTATTACACTATTGACCATTAAATGTTCTACAATTCTTCGAATGGGACTGATTTCTACAGTGCAAATTTGGGTGTTTCTAGAAGGCACTTCTGCGAAGAATCCTAGAGTACGAGCGTCAGCTACTGGGTGTCCGCTGGTGGAGTAGGAATTTCAAGGCTGAAGAATTTCAGGTCGCTCGCCTTACCGTGCTGTCCCTGCACGGCCGGGGCAGAAAGTCATAAACTGTGGACGTATGTAGTGCCCGCTGAAGGCTTACGCCGTTGAGCTTAGAGCTAGAGCATCAGCTAGATTTGGGACATATAAGCATTGGTAGCTCCCTGTACCCTGCTAACTCCCAAAAGCATGTGGCTAAGGTACAGCAGCCCGGAATGGAACGGTAGGCAGACATTTGCCCAGAATGAGGTCACCGAGTCAGCACCACACACAGCTACACAGAATATTGATCGACCGGTTGAATAGCCCCGGTTGGGCCGGCGAAGTGGCGACGTGTGGCGTTTGGGAGTGTGGAGGGATTATTCATTGAGAGTGTTCTTACCCAGAACGGCGTGACAGTTGACCTAACCTAAAAACAACGCACAGAATATTACGCTTATGTTTTCGCAGGCCCCAACCAAGATGGGGATCACCCGATCCGGCGGCTGGAGCTATGTATAATGCCATCGGAATGCCGGGCCAGGCGCGATGCTTTGTGATCGTCGGCTGCCCATGAATACACACTGATCCGCTTGACCGGTGCGCCAAATCTGTATCTGCATAAAGTACACCAACAACCCCAGCACCCGAGGTCAAAAGCAGCCCAGGGCACAGTGGACAAATACTTTAGAACATACACACATTAGTGATAGAAATAATAGAGACACCTCCGTGTGTGCGATCTATTGGAATTGAATAGATCTTTATACCTATGGCCTTGGTATCTCGGTGGCCGTCGTATGAAACGCGGACCTAAATTTATTGCTTCGCTCACTCGGGCCTCCAGTTTAACCAGTTCCACCGAATCTGATCTGATTTTATCGTACCCCGGCACAGCACATCGCATTAAATGCGTGAGGCTCAGCAGTCAGCCAGAGGGAACTTTACTCAACGGTAAGTTTCTTCCAAGACCCTGCAAACTAACTTTTTTATAAAATTTCAGCTTAGGACGACTTCTGTGCGGAGTCCCAAAAAGACCCTGCACGGTGTGCAAAGAATAAAATTGATGTTTTTTGCCTACTATAAAAAATGCTACAAAGTATCTTATAAAGACAGATTGTGAACGAAGGCGTAACATGAAACGGAGAGAAATAGGATTAAGTTTAATTTTTGGTGTATGTTCTTCATGTACGTTTGCATCTTATCTGATGTACAGGACCAACTATAAGCACTTGAATGCACCGGGTATTAACATATTGGAGGATCGTGTGGATCGTTCGGATCAAATCGTCTCACCACATGACAGCATACGGTATCCACAGAATGTAATCCTCCACTGAACAGTGGGGAGTTTTCGTACAATTGGCCTACCAAAAATGTCTTAGAGGATTATGGATACGATGGGACTTGTGGGTTCCTTTGGCGGCTTACTTTATGTAACAAAGTTTTTCTAACAATGACAAACATAGAAATAAGCATAATTATATGAAATTATATATGACCATACTATAAATCAAATTATAAGAAAAAATTTTATTAAAATTTGTTTGAACAAGTATAATGAACAACCATAAATAAATTATCCAAACTTTGATTAAATAAGACGTAGAAAAATAGAAAAATAATTGTAATAACTTGAGCAGAAGCGGCTCCACCGTTTGTTTGTCTTTTCTTTTTTCGGTGTACTTTTAAAATCTACAATTTATAATCCGATTAATGAAGCTAATCTTTGATCAAAAAATGTCTGAGAAAATATTCCACTTTTACAAACTTTTACACCATCAAACATGAATTAATTGATGTAAGTAAATAATTGAAATAGATGTATTTAAAAGTAATATAACACACGAACATAATGAATGTATCATTACAACGAGTGAGCGAGTAGCGAGCCTTAATACATTTTATAATGGACTTGCTATTAAAAGGCTGTAAATATATTACAAAAGTAATTCAACACTGGAAACGCCAACCAACGATCTTCAATTAATTTTGACCATGATAGCTAATGGTCGATTATTCGCTGAATGTATATTTTTAAACTCCTTAAAGTAAGAAATGAAACAATTTGACAACAATCATTGTTCGATGAAAGAAACTCGACGATTAATGATCAATCAAAAAAACCAATCAACAATTATATTCTTATACGAAAAAAGTCCCTTAACGATAAAGTCCAACCAAACCCCGATTCCCGATCGATGCTGTTTCTATAGCTTTCTTCCTTTTCTTATCGCCGGCTCCAACAGCTGAGCGATCTTGGCCTTTACCAGAGAAAATGTGAATCTCCGTTTCTTTCTGTAACAGTGTGTTTTGCGGGCGAAATTACCGACTGCTGTATCAACGGAGCTTCTATAGCTTTGGAAAGAGCGAATCCCATGAGGACGGATCAAGCACTGCTTCGTGCGAAATAGGAAAGGATACCCGGTTTAAAACCACTATTTTTGACATTGGACATCATTGGCCAACAGGATTAACAAAATAGAAATAGGATTAACAAAATAATTATTTGCTTTTAACAATCACGTCTGCTTACATTCAAACATGGTTTTGCCCTGGTACACTATAAACCATTAACCAAAGCATTGTTTCACGGCTGTTTCGCCTACCTGCCCCAGACACAGAACGGCCGGCAGTGCCAATGAGTTTAAAGAAAAGCTGCTTTTATGCTGAGACGATACGCTGAATGATTCGACTGGCCACCTCGGCGCACGCTACGCCTCGCGGCCGCAGCGAGGTCAGACAAACAAATTGATTGTCAATTTAATTAAACCTACCGAGTAAACGTCCCAAATACCGATCCTGGGAGCCTGGACGACGGTAACGATCTCGGTTTCATAAATCCGGAACCATTACTCATAGGCCCTCATGGGCCTTACTACGGGCCTTAGCATGGGCCTTAGATCGGTGGAAAGTAATATGTATGTAACACTGCAGCGTTCAATTCGCACCGCGCACCTCCTCGTCACCCACCGCCACCCGTCGCACGCCGCGCATGGTCCAACGCGCTATGTTGTCTTGTTTGATCCGTACATATTTTCAATTATTGAGCACCACGAGAGCGCACCAGACCTGTAGTTTAGTCAAAGGGCAAACATAGCTTCGTTTGTGTGCCGTTTTTCCCTCCCCACCCGTTGCTTTTCTTCTCCTTTTAGTAGTTTCGCAACGCCGCGAGCGCGATCGATGTTGCGGAGTCTTCGCCATCGGTGGTGGCCGGTTTCTTGAGCGGTCCTTCGGTTTCTTCTTTCGCTAACTTGTTTGCTTTACGATAAAATATGTTTACCCTGATACTAGTTGCGCTCATTGCGCGCTCCTCCATGCCGGCCATCCACCGGCATGGCCGCGGTACCCCATGTGATGCACATGCTTCGCGCTTCGTGGAGGGACCCGCCAGTGAAATACGTCCATTGTTGATTTGGCGAACTCTTCAGCGAACACACGGGCACACCGCACACGGCAGAACCACACGACTTAGATGCTTGCGCGGCCAATTAGATAAATTTGTTATTTTTGCGCTATTGCGCAAGAGGTCGGCCGGGTTCCAGGTCCGGGACCGAGGGCCGTGGTCGAAATTTGGTCGCCAAGTCGGGAGGTCGGGCCGGCACGGGTCGCCTACTGATTTGTCGGCCACCCGAACGCACATTGGGTGTCGATGAGACATTATTTGCTTTCTGATACCCCTGCAACGGTTCGGTTGAATTGCACCGAAATACCTGCCACGCCGCGGAAGCGCGACGTTCCGGAGCAGCAAGTTGAAGCGAACGGAGACCCCTTGTCAGCCGCCTTTTGGGATTTACAGGTTTATGTGGCGTAAATTTCGCAACAACCAACCAGCTTGATAAGATTAGTGCACGAGTGACTAGTTTCTCGCGCCTTATTAAAATCTAGTTCACGTTGCACATCCTCAAGCCGGCCGGCGATGAATTTCGGTTCAAATCAATCATGTTTGGCCACTTTGTTGAGCTGTCGATTTCTTGAACGTTTTCTACGTTTTAAGTGGGTCTAAGAAGCATAGAGCAGCAGCAGGTTACAGTGGTTTAGTGAGGCGCGGTTATTGGCTGCTTCTTGCCAGGCACCGTAGCTCCCCCAGTGTTAAAATTAACACGGAAGTACGTCGTCGATCAGTGCCGCTTTTCATGTCAGTGGCCTTCGTTCGAAGTTATGATTTAAATCATGGTGCACGCAACGGCATGCGGAGTGGTTCAATTCTCAATATAATACAGTATTAGTATTAGGTGTATTAATTAAGTCTTGCCGTTTTCATTCGACACGTTCTCCCAGAAAGAGCATCATAAACACCCATTAAAATATGATGGCTTTCGGGAGCCCTTTTCTTCATATTGATGTAATGAAGAAGTACTCCTCGCAACACACTCAGGAACAAAACTCGACATTTTCAGATGCTAATAAAAGGAGTTGTTTACACTTAAAAATAACCTGTACTGCGTCAGATGTGTAATGACAGTAGCTGTCAAACACTTATTTTATCCAAAAATAAATTGACATTTAGTGAGTGATTTGTTCTATTATAAAACCGCAAGAATTAATTTGTACACCCAATACTACGATTACTACGACTAAAGCTAAAACGACTTCCTGGCGTGCGTAAAATCTCAACACCCCAGTGATCTGGACTTTGATCATCAACAGTCAATGTATTTCAGAAACCATCTGCGAATAAAATTTGTTATCTCACTGAGTGAATTTGAATGTTTGCATTGTGAATTTTTATCATGCTGCTCAAAAGTATAACGTTTGCTCGGCTCGACAAACTTAATCGATTACACCCAAACTTGTTCGTAACGGCGTCTATTACGAAACTGCTGAAATAACGGAATATTTTCAAATACTTCGCATGGCGCAACAAATCAACACGTTTTTTCCGATGCGGAAGCTGGCTGCTTCTTTGATTGCGTTACACTTAGCAAAGCATGGAGCATGGAATGGCCAAGCTCCCCAACAAATACGCCCTTAGCAAAAACCCAGGGCCCCGCGTTAAGATCGTGTGTGCGATTGGCGATCTGTTCCTTGTGCGCCGTCCCAAGGTCAGGCGATTCCTTTGGCTATTTTTTAAACCCCGTCTTCCAAACATCGCCCCGTGCGCAGGCCAGTTGGCGTAAAAGTAAACTGTAACCCGCGTGGTCTTTCATGGTTTCAGTCAAGGGGACAAAGATAATTACGCCACAATTATTGCAAATCAATTGCAGCTAACGCTTTTTGTGCCGACGACGCCGATGTTTCTACTGCAAATTAGCAGAACAGGTTTCCAAAGGGCTTCGTTGGTGATACTGGCGTTCAAGTCGCTTGCACTTACTTTCACCTACCGAGTCCCCCTGCACCCTCTGCAGGACACAAATAGGATCGACTATCCGGAACCCGCCCTTTAGCCGGCGTGTTTAGTGTAAGGTCCCCGCAAAATAGCGGAATGATTGATTATTTCGATTTTTTTCGGGTGACCTCGAGATGTCTGATAAAGTTCCACTTTAACGGTCGAATTCAGCAAGCGACTGGCGGCGAATTCAGTATAGTAAATCTTTTGCGTTTATACTACTTCTCTGGTGATTCATACCGTAAAAGAGGAAGAAACAAAAGACGGAATTGGACTGTTTCGACCCAGTTTGGGGATACCGGCGCCAAGAAGCTACTGGTAAGCCTCAATATCAGGGTTGCATTTGAGAAAAGATCAAAACGGCAGTCTGATCTGATTGGGTGGTTTGGTTTCGCCTGCTTGAATGTTCCGTTTTAGCCAAACACGATCGACAGATGACCAAGAATCGAGCCTTTGGCAATCGTTCGGTTCGGTATTCGGCTTTCTTATGTTTACACTATTTAAATGTTGTGTGCATCGGAGCCGCGATAGAGTTGCGCAGCCCGTCAGGCTCCTTCGTCAGGCGTTCGGCGCAGTACTTTTTACACCAGACTCGAATGACCTCACGTTGAAGAGAACTAATGATAGCAATATTGGTTGGCAACTGGGGCTCGCGTTGGGGTCTCCCGTTACCCTGTGTGCTACTCATAAAGAGCAGGACGACGATCTTCCACGTTACCCTATCTATCGCATGCTCTATCGCCATAGAGCCGCTCGTACAGTACACAAGAAATTGGTCACGATTCTGATATTTCGTTCTAAATTCCAGCACACCACAGAGTGCAGAGTGCTCGGCGCCGTACCGGTGGGGTGGCCTGGCCCGTATCCAGGTCCCATCGAGATGTGGTGTTTCGTTCCGAAGCCGCTTCAACTACCGTTCGGGTAAGTTCAGGTCGGGCGCGCGCCCGCGCCGCTCATGACAAAGTGACTTTTCATTGGCAAATCATTGGGAACCGATGTACTTTAATGGCAATGGCGACGGTGCTGGCGCCGGAGACGGTGGCGGTGGGAGGTGGTGCATATTCACCTTCAGCCCAACAGGCTCTCCGTGCTCGCCGTGGTCTCCGTCCGTGGTGCAGTCGAAATGCTCTGGACTTTATTAGTACCCTGCTACTCTAGGTCCCCGAAGTCGCCATCATACATCAAAACTCCTGAGGGTAGCCTGGCTCACAAAGCACAGCACAGCTACGGTACAAGGTGTCCAAGGTAATGCAGTTGTAGTGGAAGTCTTCGAAAAGGACCTTTGTCGTGTTTATGAGGTGAAGAGGCTTATGTTTACTTGACAACTAACCGTAGTAGATCGCGACACGGGTTACAGGGAATGGAACTTGTGGTAGCCCCTACGGGCTGTCTCTGGCTATTCTAGCTCCATGTACGGCGTGGGATTCCACTGCCGCTTGTCAGTAAAGTTCATGGAGAATACTGGGCTTGAGCTCGTTGACTACCAAACCCAACGGTACCGTCAACCTCCAACCGTCAAGGCCAGTCCAAAAGCCCCAAAACTAGGTCCGTTTGATCGCGACGGTCGATAGTGGAGCCGACGGAATGAGCCACGTGAGGGTTGCGAAACTTACGGCCAAGAACTGCCCAACAGAAACGATGCCTAAATATACTTTCGGAGTAAACAGATTCGGAGTCTCGAAAACAACAACCACCAGCCAGACCAGCGAGGGACTATGGGAAAGCCCATAGTCCTGGGGCAGCCGGGACGGGAAATCAATATCACCAGTTCATTTGGGTTATGTTTGTCACGAAGTGCATCCGCCGGCTCGTCTCCTCCGCACAGTCCGTGCAGGTCGCCTGCTGCAAGGCAAGCGAACGATCGTTCCTCCTGGTCTAGCTGCATGCGCAGCCTTTAGGTTTCATTCATGCTGCGCTGCAGTGAGGAGAGCAATCTCTGCGTTAACCGTCGGCAGCATGCGCTCTCGATCGAGAAACAGGTCTGGTTACTTCGCCCGCCCGTAACGTCATATTCACTCGCCTGCGGGCAGCCACCGGGTCTTGCCAAACGTCGCGGCCGATCGGTGGTGCTTGAGGCTCGAAGCCGAAGATGACTATGACAGCAGCAATCGCCCCGATCGCTACTATACCTCCTGTGTACCATTCGTGGCCAGAGGCATGTCTGCCGGTGTATGATCACATTAACGTCTCTCTCTCTCTCTCTCTCTCTCTTAGGCTGCCATATCGAGAGACGGCGTCGTAGAGCGCGGCGTGTAGCGAATTAATGCAGCATGAATTGGAATTAGGAATTCACTCTTACTTTTCACGGAGAAGCTGGTGCCGTGGCTGGCTGTGGCTGGGAGAGACATTTGCATTGCAGTTTTTGTTGTTTCTTCTGCTCGCTGATCAGCTCTCGATCGGCGGGGTAACGATTTGATATTAAATGTTTCTGTTTTTTTCTCATTGTGCTTGGAAGAGCAAAGTGCAAAAACTACGGAGTCTCATCAAGAATCGCGTCCGGGGATCGGTGCCCGGCCGGAGTCTGTTGCCCAAGCCTGGACGGCAAGCCTCGGAACGAAATCGACTGAATCGCTGCTAAAATATCAACTGGCAAGACCTCAGGATCATGCTGCTTGCGATGCATTTGTATCGCACACCGTCGCAGGAGCATTACGTAATACGCGGGCTCCGATGTTGGGGAGCTGGATTCTGGATGCTGTGCTCGGCAGCACTAACAAGCACTGCTGGCCTTCCCCTCCCTCTCTGGGTCGGTCGGAACGGTAAACAAAATGCAAAAGTAAAGGCAAACAATGGCCAAGATAAACTTTGCTTCTGCGGTTGCGGGACGGCGACTTGCGGCCGACGATGGACCGCGAGCGAAGCCGGCAGGTGAAGCAAACTTTGACTGTTACTTACTCTAAAGTAAAGTGGAAAGTTTGTAGAAAGTGAAAAAGAAAGTGGAAAAAGGTCGCGTAGCTTGAAGTGGTCCACAATACTGGCCTGGATGTTTAGTGGTTCTAATAGAGATGCTTGCGATACTAACCACAGCTCCGGGATTTTTTTTTATATGGCTAACACGTGGGCTGAAAAGTCTTGAGCCTAACAAATAGTTGGCGCTGGCCTTATTGAATTCACCACTTTTGCAGTTAGTACTAAGCTGCAAAAGGAAAGAAATAAAAAATGAAGAGATAACATAAAAACATAAAAATCCTGCATAAAAATCATAAGCTGTTTAAATCATCATCAAGAACGTGTCGATGATTCTGAGCAAAGTTTGGTCATGTTTAGACATATCCAATCGGATTTTTTTGCATCAATATGTGACAATGGATGAAACATGGATCCGGAATCAAAACGACCGTCATCTGAGCGGACTGGAGCAAACCTTGCCCAAAGTGCCGGAAAGCGCCACAATCTGCTGGAAAGGTTGTGGCCTCGGCATTTTGGGATGCGCGTGGTGTAACATTCTATCATCTTGAGAAAAGGAAATACCATCAACAGTAAATATCATACAGCGTTATTGGAACGTTTGAAGGCCGAAATTGCAATGAATCGACCGCATATGGCAAAGAAAAGAATGTGTTATCATATACTCGAGATGACGTTAAATCTAACCATTTCTTGATAGCTTTGTTTTGTTAATTCTCTAAGTGCAACTTAGTACTTATTCCGCTATTGCATTTGGCAGCTAATCCACGTATATCGACGTGTTTTAAATAACATTTAAACATCCTGTTACTTTTTCGGTTTTTCATTCAATATAGTACGCCGGTCTATATTTCCGCTGTAATCGCAAATCTTATTTTTGAGTACAACCAATGAGAATGTCGTTCAAGAACTAATTTAAAAGTATGGCCGTGACCGGCACTTGATAGAACCAAGAAGTACTGTAAAGATAAAATTATTGCATTGTAATATTAAATACACTTTTGAGTGAATCCGATTAAGGAAGCACATCACACGAAACAAATCAGACTCAAAACGATTATTGTTCGAGTCCTTGATTATCCTAGTTGCTGATGTTATGTTCAGTGAACGATCAAATGCTCGAGGATCACTTTACGCTTAACGTTATGCTATTTTACGAGGTTCAACGCGCCAAGGATCAATTTATGTTCAAACAACAACCAAACGTTGGCGCTGGATCTAAATCTAATTTAATGTTTCAAAAAAGCGCGATAAATGTTACACAATCAAAATTCAATTATGAAGAAGCTACGAATGTTTCCGAAAGCTCCTTTGCTGCACTACGACCGCTGAGCATGTTTGATTAGATTTGACTGATCGCTGATCGCCTGGCATTGTCGCAAAGCATTATTGCTGGAATGATATTAATATTTCCTTGGGTTGCCGAAACGAAAACCGACGCTCAGAACGAATTCCGATTGTCATCCTTCGACCAGGCGAAGCCTCGCGGCTCTCACTTCGCCGAGCGACCTTAAGCGGAGCGGAGCCCAACAAAGGACCTTGTGAGCCTTATGCTTTTGAAAGTATACCTCCCCGCAGCGGGGGTAGAAACATTACCAGCTAATTCGATTTTCATGGTATCGATTTAAGGCGGTTTGACCCCATCCCATATCGGAGCGTCGCGGCCCACCTCTGGATTTGCCCGATGGCCGCGGCGATAGTCGCGTTTGCCATTCTATCGGCCACCCGGCCACACTGTGGACGCGCTGTGTACCGTTATAATTCAATTAAATATCCTAACAATCCCCGAGCCAAGTCACTCAAAAGATCACTGCGCGTATCTCACGCCGCGGGGTCTGATTCGCCTATTGAGGCTACGAAATTCGTTTATCGCTTTTCGAATGGTCCTAACCCATTGATAAACTTGCGCAGGTGTTAGCGTCACCTTTTAAGCCGAAAGCTTGCTCCGACACCGACGCGAGAGCTGAAAACCGGAATGCGGGGAACGGAAACGGAGCATTATGCCGGAGCCGATCTGAGGGCGATGGAACGAGCCAGCGCGGGAGGCTGTTGAAGATGATGAGCATGAATGAATGTCGGCACGAGGGTGTTGTAGAAATTGACGAAACTAGTTAGATAAAAGCGTGTTAAAATTTATGGTTATTGGAATGGAAAGATGTGTTTATTGGTTTTGTGTTTCACGGCCCCGTCGGCTTTGCACTGCTTTGGGTTCAGGTGTTTAGCGGATTGTTGACGGAAAATATCGGTTACACTGACCTGTCCACCTTGTCGGGTATTGCGCTTAAAAACACGAGACAGCGAGAAAACGCACCTTCCATAATTTTGCCCCACCGAATGGCCAAATGCCGTCGCAGCATCCCTTGATGGTACGATCTTAAGTAGCTTTATAAAACAACAACAATTCATGAATGGAGCGCCATTTTGTATCAATATAAAAAAATAAACACGATAAAACGAAACCATTGATATCCCTTCGGGGGCCGACAGTGTGAAGTGGAAGCTTCTCAAGGCAACACGACTGTCCGGCGCGGCTCAGCACACAAAACCGCGTACGAACGATGATCAAGAGAACGTAAACATGAAATTTCCATAACCGTAAGATTATCTTTACGCTCTCCTCAAACATGCCTCACTATAGCCGGCGGACCGGGGAGGATTTAAATTTGGTAAATAGGCATGCATAAAGGCTTGCTCGTACCATCACACCCGATAAAAACCGGCAACCAGCACAGAACACCATTTCTGGCCATTTCTAGAACCCATTTGCAACACGATCGGAATGGCACGCCGAACGAAATCGCCGAGCGTGAAGCAACATGAAGTGCTTTCGGGTTCGTCGATTCGAAGAAATGATTCGTTATGAATTGAAACTGACAAATGTTGTAAGATAAATAAAACAATTAATAGGTTAAACACACGGGTAGAGACGTTTGCGTTTACGGAACACGTGTTTTACCTAACAGGGGTACGTTTAAATTAATTTGGTTTGATGCCAACTGATTTCTTGCAGCAGTACGATACGACCACAATATAGTTCAATTCTGGGCATTTGTGAGCTACTCTCTAACGTACTTATCGTGTGATTTTATTGTAAATTTATTTAAAATCGCTTTGCAATGACAATCAACAAGCATACTAATGCTGCAATTTATTTTAAAAAACTAAAAAACAAACATCTGAGCCAAGAGTGAAGTGAAAAATATGATATTACATTGAATCGAAAGAAAAGAAGTTCCCAAAATTAATAAGATTTGAATTAAATTAAACAATGAAGTTAACGCATTGCTGCAAAGAAAACCCACAAACCAAACAGCTCAAATCGGTACATTTCTTTCCTACACGATCAGTCAATTTTCAGTTTCTGTTTAGTTCTTCAGACTTATCGTTTGTTCTCAACGAAAACACTGTTAAAACTTCCAAAAGTATTTAAAAGATAATAAAACCAGCTGGTGAGATAAATGATTATTTCCTGAAGCTGCTGATCAAAGCCACTAAAAGAGTGATTATTTACGTTTACGATGATTTAAAATTCATACAATTAATCTGGGGAAAAAACGAAGTTTCGGTGTTAAAAAAACATTCTAACTTAACTATCGTGTCAATTACAAACCATCAATTAACATTAAACTTTAAATGATCGTCGGTCAAGTTCCCCGTTATGGAAACTAAAAATTAAACAAACAAATTCAAGCCCCGAGGTGGTTACTGGAATCTGTTTTATTGACCGAAGTGTCTCGAAGAAGTAGTCGTTCTAAAGGGTGTACACATGAGCTGTACACAAATAGCTCAAATTGCCCGTCACCAGCACTGATAATATGCTATTTAGGCAGACGACTTCACACGACGATTCGGCGGGGGCCCCCACAAACATGTGTTGTAGCATCAATGGGACCCCCCCCCCCCCCAAAAGGACAGCACAAATTTACATTAATTAACATCCATCCCGGCCGGGGCTCGATGATTGGTTGAGGAGTTTTCTGACAAAACTCCGGATTTTCAGTTCCATTCCCGGCGGTCTGCGGTCTGTGATGGACAATTATTTACGTTTCTCATCATCGAGCCGCAATGAAACGATGATAGATACTCCCCGGTGGTTGCCGGTTGGTTGGACGTTTGGTGCTGGCAACATAGACACAGGACGGAACTGATAAGCATTAAAATGATCATAATGTTTGCGCCATTCGGCATCGCTTTAAAACCGCTATTCGTACAGTCAACAGACCTCAGCGGCCTCAGGTGCTTCGTACCGGTATCGTCCAGCCAATATGGGACCAAGTTCGGTAAATGAACTGAACAGTAAATCATGTTGTAAGTATCGGACCCGTGTTAGGCGATGGCTTCGGACGAAGCGATCTTTTTTTAGCTGTTTCGTGTTAACATAACGTATTTCATATTGAATGTGATTAATTAGGCCACAGTTTCGTTCATGATTCGACAACAGCAAAATTGAAGAGCCAAACTAAAAGTATAAAAAGCATGCACATTCTTCGGAATCGGAAAAGCTGGAGCAAATGAGTAAACTAAGCTCCCAAAGACCGGCTTCGGACATGAGAAGCCAATGAGCCAATCGGTCAACCGCGGAGAGACCGGACACATAATTGTTTTTCGGAGGGCCAGCTGACAAATTGATTGGCCGTTCCAGATAGCCGGAACTGGCCCCGTTCTGAGCACCGAGGGCACCACTTGGCGTCAAAGTTGCAAAATAGAGTCCGGTCCGAGTCCTTCAGTACTCTTAGCTTATAACTTAACGCCACCCAAAACGCGACGAAGGTGACGCCAAAGGTACAGTTTACGCCAAGTTTGTTGCATGCCACGTGGTAATATTTAACACAATACTCCTCCTAAATTAATCCGATCCATTAGCCCGGACATTGAACGGTCCGGGGAGAGGGTCGGCTCGGAAGGGGGCGGTAGAAAATGGTCAACCCCTCGTGCCATTAGCACGAGGGGTTATCCTGGATCCTGGCGCCTGGAACACAGAAGGGGACGACGCGGCGACGATGAGTCTACCCGTGACTTATGCGCGTATAATTTCACCTTTCATAGCCTATTAGCCTGTTGAGGGGGGGGGCCACGGGCCCCGCGCTCGGCAGCATCGAATTGAAAGTGAAAATATTTATGAGTGTGAGTGTGTTTGTGTGCTTCGAAGGACCATTAAACCTTCGAAACGAACTCGAACTCGAACCAGTTTCGATGCTGCTGTGGAGCGGTGGTCAGCCGCAACACCCTCAGGCCGCCCTTCGGCTCTCCAATGAATCATCGCCGCCGGATCACCGGAACATGAATGCCTTCGAAGCGGCGAAGAGCAGAGCGAGAAAGTGACGGGTGGCCAAGTCCGACTGATTACAATCGGATCGGTGAATGATGACCTGACAATTTCCTATTAATTTGTGTTGGTAGAGGTGAAGAATAAAAGGTGTTTTAGCAAACGTGAATCATAGTCGCGTGGTCGGGATTGGAGTTATCTGTTGTCTAACCAGTGGCCAGTGATCTGTTCCAGGCTGTTCACTAAGTTTTGATAGTAAGGTATCGCAAAATACAGATGCCAGCACCTTCCTGGCTTATTTCTGGACAAGAACTCGTTTCGGAGTCGAAGAATCAGACTCACGCCACTGCTTAACATTTTGTTTTGACCCAAGATCATGGTAATAGACCAATGTCTTTGTGTCTTTGGGATGTGTCTGCCCCGTAGTCAGCGAATGCAGAGGGCACAATTGGTTTCTAAACCCAATTCTTTAGTTAAAATATTGCTTACACTGCTCAGATGAGATCCCTAGGGCTTCGTCTAAAGCTCTTTCAGTTACTCGACGATTTTCCAATACCTGTATTTTTACTACAATTTCAGGAGTTGCTGCTGTGTTTGGACGTCCTTGACGTGGATCGTCTTCAAGGCTTGTTCGACCACGTTTTAATTTACCAACCCATCTTCTTACTGTTTTAATTGACGAAGAGTCGTATATTAGGACATTTTCAACATTTTTGTTCATAAATTTCCTTCCTCTTCCAAAAATGAAAATTTAATTACTGCACTATGGTTGATTTTTTTAATCGTAAAAAAGTGTGATAAGAAAAACAATTAGATCAACAGCAGCGCCCTCTATTATCAAGGCTTGAAAGTTATTGAACAATCCCGTATCACTGTCAGCATCCTGCAAAGACCGATCACCGCTGGGCTGGGCTTTGCTCTATCCGATCTTCAATCGAACCCGGCGGTATAGAATTTAAATGTCGTAAAATATCGATTAACAAAGGTGAGAAGGCAATTTTTCGATCACCGCCTCCGCCGCCACCGCTGCCACCCCCGGCGGTGCGCTATGCTTCGTGGTGTGCGGTGTTTAAAAAGGAAAACACCGATCGGGCCCGGCGGCAGTTATGCTAACACGTCGAGGAGAATAATAAAAAACCGTGGCCCAAAAATACCCTTTCACCTCCGGCCTCCGGCGGGCTGGCAAATAATGTAAATCGACCGTGCGGTGCGTGAGTGTGCGTGCGCGCGCGTCGGCGCGTTCCTTTCGCGTTTCTTGCGCGCACGTGGTCCGGTGGTCCGTTTTTTCTTCCCCATTTTTTGTGTCTCCTCCGCGTTTCGCCGTTTCGCTTTAGTTTATTTACACACGTGACCTTGTTTGACACGATTCCAATGCCTCATTTAGGTGTTGTGATGTTTGACCGCGCCACGCACGATATGCTAGGTAGGTAGGTAGGTTGGGCGCGGAATTCATCATCACCCGCGCGAGTCAGGCCCGGGGTGTGCGGGGGGCTTGGCTTTGTTTCTCGGCGCTCGGGAACGGTTTGCATTGCGTCGCGGCGTGCGTGGGTTGTGCCTCACATTTGCTGGCCACCTTTTTCACCCCGAACCGACCGACCGACCGGGGTCCATCACCTTTCTCACGATCTTGGATAGGAAAGGATAACTGGATTTTGTAAAAAAAAACTTTGGATGCGCAAGACATCGTCGCGGCTATCAATTCGATTCGGTTCGATTCAATTGCTACGACTCTTCACTCAAAGGATGAACTTGGCGCCAGAGTCAACCGAGAGGCTGCGTGAGAGGCCAGTCAGAAAACAAAGCATCGACGTTGCATGTTTGCTGCGTCGCGCTTTTAAACCCCACGCGTCGTTATTTAACTTCCATTTAGCATCTGACACCGAAGGATGCGTCGCCAGGATGGGTCCATTTTCGTGGCCACAACCCGACTTGGCCACGTGCGCGTGGCGCATAAAACAAGGACACCCGGACAGTGAGACACAAAAAACATGGGGCGATTTTTTTTCTTTCCTGTCATCATCGAAGGGGAACTCGTGCCGTGCAAGCTGCCACAAACAAACACGCCGGAGTTGATAGATTATCTATCAGCCCGTGTGATAAATTAACTCCAAATGACTCGTGCCGAATGCACTTAGCACGATCTCTGAATGAAATGGGAGCACAGCGAGAGAGCATCAGGATGGGTGGTGTAAATTACTGTTGTATGTTACTGTCAAACAATTGCTTCATGTTTCGTTGTTTCAATTTTTTACATCATTTTGTCACCTATTTTTGCTATTATTTTTACAGTATTCATATTTTTATCTCAAATTTAACTTTTAAATGTGTCTCCAAATTGGCTAAACTAACATAGATTGTGGAACTTTCTTGGAGAGAATCGTCCGAAATGACGACGAAAATAAGCGACACTTTTAACAATTAGTTAGTCGTTCCAATCGGGATGTGGAGTTCAAAAAGTCGGAACGAAGTCGAGTCAAGCACCCTATTTGAGAAATACAAATTTACAAAGAAAAGTCAGAAAACGATCTTAATAAAGTCGCCTTCTATAAAAATGTATAAATAATAGGATGTTGCTTACTTTTAATTGGAAATATATTCGATGAACAATTTAATGTTTTGATTGACCCCGTGTCGGGGCTATTCTGTCTGGAAACTCTTCAACTACGCGATTACAGCATTACTGCAGGTTGCGATCCTTGGAAACACGATACGTACATTTTCAGTTCGGACGGGAACGCCAGAGATGTCACTACATGGCTATGTTTAGCATCTTGGAATGTTTCTTCTTTAGCGAAAGAAAGAAAGAAAAGAAAACAGTATTCAGCAAGCACGGCCGAACCTGTTGCTAACCCAGCACTGGCGGCAGAACGAAGAGAACCGGTTCTGTGTCGATGACTGAATCGCGTCAGCTGGCTGAAGAAATTCATTCACCAATTCGCTCACTGCGGCCGTAGTTCAAGCCGCTGGCCTAATCCCACCGGTTTTCGGGGTCGGTCAAGTATGGACGTGGAGTACGATGCGCTTTCCATTCCGCATACTTCAGCTGTTCAGATCCAAACGAAGCTCACCTTTCATTTTCCGCGAAGAAAATCTGCCGACAAGGTGTCAAACGCTGTTGTGAATCCATCCTATCGGTTCAGTGAAACTCGGAACCGGCGGTTTACAAATGGGACTTTATGTTGGTGACTCTTGAGAGCTCTGCCTGTTCTGCAGGTCCCGGATAAGCACAACTAATTCAATGAAGTATGATTTTTTAGTAAATTCATACCAATTGTTTCAGCCAATTCCAATTCGGAAACAACATTATGTCCAACGAGAAATCCGATAATCACTTCATTCACGGCCGCGGTCCTTGTTCCATCTGCTTGTTACTCTTACTACTCTTGCTCTTACTGTGTGTACTACATTAAACAAGATTATATTTGTTGATGTTTGATTGTACACATTTTAACGAGAACTTTGCTATTGGCGCTACAAGTCCTTGGAATTGATGTCTACGCAGTTCAAAGTTCCATAAAACGGTACTAAAGTAGACAAAATAAGCTCGAAACAGTGTACAGACTTCGGAAAAGGGTAAAGCACCCACTGGGACCCGTCACTGTGTATGTCTTTTGGTCTCTAAATTTGAAAATGTCCCAAAACGAACCACCGAACGGAGGGCTGTAAAAGTGTGAGTCCTCCCGGCTTGGACGGACATTCAGCGGGCGATAAAAACAGTCGCTGATCCTATCTTTCTTCAATGGCACGGGCACGCTTTAGGAGCTGCCTGCAGTGGAACAGTCGAATTCATTAATTAATGGATGAGAACACAGTAGCAGCTCCGAGGTTTCTGGTGCGTGATGTTATCTACAGCCATGAAATTTTTTTTCCATGTTTTGTGTGGGGCACTGATGGGCATTTTGGTTCCCTTTTCAGCCATCCACGGTCTAGACGTGATGTCAGCCGCACTATGTAGCATAAAGTAGTGGATTACCTCGGCGGTGTATGAATGGTGCGCCCCGCCGAAAATGGTCGACCAAATGCTTTTTAAGGAACTATTACACCTAGCAAAAATAGGAAACTGTATAAAGTGGTGCATGAAAGCGAATTTCGATTCAGAAACCACGTTTGAACTAACCTTCGTCAGGAGCAAAAAAAAGGTAAATACATCTTGTGTGCCAGAAGGGTACAATGAAAGTTAAATAAAAAATCAGAAAAGTCGATGAGAACACCCAAATAGTTAACTTGTCACAGCAGCGATCATCACACTCCTCAGTTATTGCAAATTACCTGCTGAACTTGAGAAACTTTAGTTATGGTTCTTACGAATGTGCGGTAATTAGTACGGTTGTTGTTGAACTAATGTAAATAGTAATAAATAGTTTTCAATACAGGAAATTTTAGACACTACAGTACAAACTAGTACTAGTTTTCGTTGAATTGTGCAATCAATTGTACAGAATCAATTTGAAAGGATAATAAGAACTGAAAGATACCTCCCGAATTCTCTCCACAGTTTCCAGAAAGGAAAGATCAAATTATGCCCTCTCAAACGTCCATCCCTTGAAGCAGAGGCGTTTTATATAATTTTGAAGTTTATATAATTTCAAAAGAGGTGCTGTATAAGGTAATGAATTCACCTAATCATAAACTAATCCAATTTGCACCTCATTTTAACCACAACCCTCATTATTTTTAAATCAGGAATAAGGGACCATTTTTCGTCATGTTCAAATCATACAACTTTTATTTCACCTTGTCACATCCACATTCTAACATTTCAGGATGTAGACATTCCAAAAGTTTTTTTTTTTCTCAGTGTCTTCGGTAACATGTTTGGAAGCTTTACTAATATCTGAGCTAGCATTTAATATTGGCAAAGGGGTCAAATCAGGCCGAAAAGCCTAACGTGTGTGATTTTGAATGCAAATACAGTAGCTGTCTTTTGTAGGTACATTTTGACGTAAACTTGTTGATTCTTTGGAAGTTATGAATTGGTTTGAATTTTTAATGAATTATTTTTACCACCCGACATTGGACCAATATTTGTATCTGGATAACATTGGTTTTTCATGACGATTTTGACATGGGAATGATACATTTTTGGTTAGGACCATAGCTTCTTGGTTAGGACCATATCTTATTAGGAGATTGGGAGCATTTCTACCTATTTCGGCTTCGAAGTTAAAGCCATCTTCACACAGGGAACGTTAATTACGTTTCGACGCGACGCTTTTTCCGACCTTTCACACCGGTTACGACGGCGGCGACAGGCAACGGAAAAGTCTTTCGCCCTCTCGTTCGGGCGAAAACAATTAGACATCTTGGGTAGTTAAAAAATAATCGAAGATTACTCATTTGGCGTTTTTTTTTGTATCACAAGCATGCAAAATAATTTTAACTTAATTATTACTTGTAATACAAACACAAATTCATCATAAAACTATTTTAATTCTCGCACCAAAAATTCAATGTGTCTTGATCTTCCAAATATAAACACAAATAATCTGTCAAAACACAACACTTCGCCCCACTCACCCAAAAACCAAGTATACGAACCTTGGCCAAAGTTTTTAGGCGACACAAACGGAGCGTTGTCTTTTCATACAGATTCGTCGTTGCCGTACAAAGTTTTCGTCGACGGCGGTGTGAAGGGTCCTATAGAATGCCATATGAGACAACGCGTCGTTTGCTACGTAACGTTCAGTTCATTTTGGTGTGAAGACGGCTTAAAACATTTGAATTTTGTAAAATAAGCGCCATCTTTTGTACTCGGAGACCCATGATGAAGTTTCTATCTCCACCAACGTACGACAGCCATTTTGGAAAAGCATCACGGCACGGTAGAATGGGAAAATTGCATTGCCCCTTCTGGCCGATCGAAAAGCGGAGCGGAAAATGTAAATCTCGGCTTTCCCAATTGGACGTAGCAAACCGCCGACACGCTACAGCGAGTATATGACGCCGGGTCACCCCTGCGCAGCGTACCCCTCGAAAAAGAGGGCAAAGAAAACTTACCCCCGTCGGTCGGTCGGTTCCGGTGGGATGGAAAATGCAAACGAACGAAAATCCTAACACAAAATGGGAGTGCCGGCGTAAAGAGTAGCTATGTCACGTTAGAAAAGAAACGCCATAATCTGGGCGGGAGCCTCGCAAACGTGTGTATGTGTGCGGCAGGGAAAAGAACAAAGGCTCTGGGAGGTATGCTGCTGGGAAAGGATGATGATGTTTTCCCCGCAATGGACCGTAACCAAGCGAGCGAGTTCAACAACAATTCCTAGTTGCGCGCTGCGTTGAGGTTTCAAATGCGGTCATTTGCGCATGAGTGAGATTAATGATGACCGCGTCGACGGGGTGGTTTGGAGCGCGGAGTTTATTGAATGATGCCATAAAAATGGAGAGCACCAGCATAGAGAGCAGGTACAAAATGTCTGCCGGTGGCACTGCAAATGCGCAATGAAGCGATACAGCACACATTGGTGGGACCGTTCTGTTGGCCGACCACAGGATCCACGTCGGCGCACTGGTGCCGACCCGGAGCGAACCCCCGGCCGATACCCGAGCCGATTCGGACTCCAAAAATACCATCACGATCGATGTTTTCCGAGCCCCAGCAAACGGTGCCTGCAATTCGTCGCTTCGAGTTTTCCAAAATAAAATATAACAACTATTTCATATTTATAACACAAAAATAATATAAAAATATTACAATCAATCATAACGTAAAACGAACCCGTTTTTTCTATTCTCTTTTGGGATTTAGATTTTTAATTGGAAAAGAAGAACCAATCCGACGTACGACAATTCTTTAGAAGCGGTTAGGCCAGTTAATAAAATGTATCAGAAACATCGATGGAACATTACAAAGGTTGGCCCTTTAATTTGCTTCGACTGAAAGGACTGTTGCACACAAGATTCGGAGTTCGCAGGAAGGCAATGCACCATTTGTTTACTATAGTAATAATATTATTAGCTATTGCACTAATAAACCTGCATTTCTAATATGTTTTTAATAATAATATTGCCAAACATCAACGATTGGCTTTATATCGAACGAATCTTTGCCTCCATCGTTCTTGTGAAAAGTATCTATGAAGATGCACAGCAAAACTCACTGTAAAAAGAGTGATTTCAGCATCCGTTCCGGGGAAGAAACTGATTTCGCGCCGATCCAGTCGCATGCAGTGTCCGCGGCAACGCGCCATACATAGAATGAACATTAGACGAAGTTGGGGTATTTACAACGAGCGGAACAAAACACACGGGACACACGGGACACACGGGACACACTGTCGCAAATGTTTGCTCGCCGTAAAGAAAGGCAAACATCCGATGTACTTCGCACATGAATTGTTTGAAGGAATGGTGAGTTGCCCGAAAATGCCGTTGATGTTTCCGAATGTCGGACCTGTTCTCCCGGGGACGGCCGCGGTGCACCAAAGTGCTGATAGCGGCACCGACAGTTCGATTTCCCCCTCATGCTGGATGGGTGATTTTTTCCTCACACAGGAAGCCCCAGTTCCTGTGGCCCGGAGACTAACATCCGCTTCGGCGCCGCGCCACTAAAAGGGTGACTTTGCCGAAGACTAATCGATGCCCGATGAATAATTATACGCTACATGACTTTCCGGCATCGGTTTGCCACACGGCGCAATGATGCACATCAGCATATTAAACATAATTTGTTGCTTCCCCTTGCTGCGGAGCATGAATATTTTTCGCTTCACTGCATCCGTGGCGCAGGATTTGACGAAATGTTTCAACAGTTCCCGTCAAGGCTGACTGAACAATACGACGCCGAAACCAGCGAACAACGATTGTTTCTGAAATGGCCCAATACGTTACTGTTAGCTGGTTTTATTTCAGTCTCATTTTTTTAAAGTAGAAGTTAGAGCTCGCTTTTCTACTCCATATAATTTAATATTTCGTTATTCTTAATGCTGCTGCAACTGTTGAGTCTATCAGTCTGTAAACCTTCCAAAAATTTGACAATTACGAAGAACCTGAACCAAGAACCAAGTCACAGTTGATAACATCCCATGCAAATCGATCGTGTAATTTCGTAAGTAAATTAAGTAAGTACGATGAAAGAGATGTAACTTTTTATTTTCATACGCAAAGTATCATTCTCAGGGAGTTGTTTAAGCAACAGCGTTTTCGATTTTGTCTCCTTCAACGGACCTTGTGGTATTTGAGAGAATGCAGTTTTGTGTTTGCAGAACCATATGCTGCAAGTGGCCGGCATCAATGAGGCCTCAAGTGTGTGCGTGTGGTGTGGTGTGCACGTTGTGCACCAGTGGTAACATCCTTGTTTTGCCATCATGCATTATTCACTCTATCGAATGTTTACCACCATTCTTGACACACTCATGATGAATTTCTTAACAACTATATTCACAACCAATGATGGACGGAGTCATCCACAACGGCGAACGTTAGCAGCGTTGATAAGCTCCAGCGGAAAGTGCTAAAACCTTTCAGCAACGCGTCAACCGTGGGACGCGCCAGCGTAGAATTGGTGCCAGTACAACATCCTCGAATCGAATCCCGGAGGCCTCAGGGGTGGGTTGTCGTTATGCGAAAGAGCACACGCTCCACACGGTGGTGAATCATCGCACAGCACACAGATGCCTACGCCTCTTGGGACTGCCAGGTGGAAACATGCAGCATGGAAATGGCAAAAGCAAAGGGTGTATATTATTGTTTCAAGTCGCAACTTATGTCGCAATCCCAACTCAATTTATGGCAAGATTGGCAGACGTGTGCCAAAGCGAAAAGAAGCCTAGCTACTGAACATTTGAATGATATGTGAAATTATGAGCATATGACGTTGAATGTTAGTTTGTGGTTCTAAGATTAAAGCTATGATGATTAAATGACACTTTGATTCAACCTCGTAGACTGGTACGACCATTTGAACATCGCGAAAATAAGTTTAGCTGAAGTTGGATGCTGGAAGCTTTCAGTTTTTGTCTTCAATTTCCCTCGTTTTGCTCGATAATAAAGGAACTAGAGTAGATTTGGATATTTATGAGTAATAATAACTTGATGTAAAAAGGTTTTCATATTCAACATGAAAAATTTCGGACTGAGAAACGCCTCAATAATGAAGTTGCAGAATTCACAAGACATCATACTGTCTCTGAGCGTGTAAGCTGGCAGAACCCTTGAAATATCATAAACTAACCGAAAAAGATCATTAATTGGTTATCAATATGAGCGTTAGTGGTAAAAAGAATAGGGATATTGCTAAAGCTTTTCGTAAGAAATCAACACCCCAACGAATTGATAAACGTACGGTGAACCTACTAAAAATCTATCCGTAAAAAATAGTCAACAAAACCTTCTGTACCTTGCTTCTATAAGTGTGTCAAACTACCAGTGAAGGAAAATGACATTACGGCATTACGGTCTGGAAATGCATTTCTCCACAAGAAACTGGAAAATCAATGACCCTTCAAGGTCGTGTGGACTCGAAAATTTACTTGAACCTGATGAAACAAGTTCAAAAAAAAACAGCAAAACTATCGTTTACACATCTTATGTAATGTTTTCGATTGATTTCTGATTGACTACAGCAAATTGTTCATTCGCTTCATTCATTCACACTATTCACTGTTCGAACAGTTAATCGAAGTAATTTATAAACAAATAATCCACGACATCTTGAGCTCACACGGCACGGGGTTCCTGTGGCAAGATTTTCATCGGTCCGACATAACACGACACATAAAAAGTCGGCATAATTACCCTCCCCTCCTCACCTAAGCACGCGGCCGGGCCGAGGAACTTTATCTAAGTTTATCTCACACAACAATAGGTAGCCGTTTTTGTTCCAGCAACACGCTTCAATGAACTCGCTGGTGGTCCGGTCCGGTCTTCCCCCGGCCCGGTTTGAAGCGGAAATGCATATTTTCAGATTGTTCAATTTATACCGTTTTCATGCTCAGTGAGCAGTTGCCGGCCCCTTACGAGGTCCGTCGCTGCCCGTTTTTCGCGCACGAAGACCTTTCGGCCTTTGTGTGCGAGGGTATTTTGGTCCATAAAACGGAAAGTGGAAGTTCCGAATGGAGTTCAACTAGCAGCGCAGTGGTTTTTAGCACATTCATTGGGCAGCATTATGCTATCAATTAAAGGATGCTCTTGTTTGCTTTTCCAAACCACAAACTCATTTCCAAATTCTGTTAGTGCTTCCCTCAACATAGAACATCGGCGGATGGGGCTATTAGCTGGCTGTCTGCCTGCATGCCGATTGCATCGCCGCCAGTCTTCGTGGCGCACTCGTGGCACTTTAGTATTTAGTCTTTGAGTGTCGTGTGTGTACCCACAATACCTTTGCCTTTTAAGGTGAGACATTTGAATTGCCCGTCTGCCCCGGGGGATGCTCGGAACCAAGCTCGAAAAGAAGTGGCCCGGCAGCCCCAGAGAGCCCGGGTTGCATATTATTCACTTCGCGCGCGCTGCATCACAGAGTATGGTAATTTTCGGAATAGTAGCTCCGGTACGTGCTTTAACCTTTGGCGAACTCGTGTGGCCTGCGCGCCCGACGAACTAGACCCACGCAAAAACCACTCACGTAATCCTTTACACACACCGCGGCACGCAGCCACACATTGTGCGCAAAACCAAAACATGACAAATTATTGTTGCAATAATAATAAGCCGAATGGGGATGCGTCTCGTAAGAACGAAAACACCGTACGCCCATTTGTTGCACATAACACTCGACACTTTGGCTCAGGGAATGGCTGGGTAATCAGCATATATTCCACAGAAATACTAGGGCTTTGGCAGACGTTTCCTTTCGATGTGACAGTTGAAGACGTTGGAAGAAAACGACTTCTGGATAAGCTGGCCGCATTAGTTGATCAGTTTTGGTACTTGAAAAGAAGAAAGTAGCAGCGTGTAGTCGCTTTTTCTCACGTTAGGCTATTAAAAACATAACTTTTGACCCCAGGTTAGGCACCAGTTGATTCGCTGCAATCGTTGGGGAAAAAAGTTCTCATAATTTGCAATCGTTGGACCCCACCTGAACCGGTTTCCCGTGTGGACGGACCGTCGACCCTTCGAAATCGATTTTTCACAAGCATTTCACGCCCCAGTCGATCGCGTCCAACACACGTTATGGTAACTAGGCTCATTGTCTTTCGCAGGCTCGTATAAGTTCATATTAACATCGAATCGAAAGGGTCTTTTTGATAGATAAATCGATCAATTTGAAATGTGACCTGTTGCTGCTTCCACTTTTAATGGAATGGGGAGCAAGTGACACCCTAGGGCTGGAACTGTGGGACACAGTCGAAGGTGGTGGAAAAGGGGGACGACACAGAGCATTACAACATGCGTGGCTTTTGTATCATAATCTACGGTTTGTCAGTGGTTCCCTTCTCAGCACATTAGCACCGCATTCCTATAGATATTCACAATATAATGATATCATAATTTTTCCAATTCTGCCAATTCTAAGATCTTCTAGAGACGACTTAAGATGGTGCAGTCTAGTTTTAGTAAGTTTCAGAATGCTTCAATGAGATATAAAAATAAGACACTTTCATTGTTATATTTTGTTAGTGTATTTTTTTAGACTTGTATGTTATGTTTACGATAGTTGCTTCAAAGTGCTTTAGTGCTGTAGATTGTTGTAAGATGTTGGAAGCCGATAAATTTGTCTTCATAAACCAACCTTCCATTACTTTACTCAAATGCGATGTTATGCAGCGAAAAACGGATGGCGATCGACAAATAAATGCTTCCTGAAACCAGTCACTAATTAGGAAAACTTCAGAAAACAAAACGTATGTACGAACACCAGAGGCAGGGTACGAAGAACAACGAAACGTAATGTGTCAATAGTGCACCGTGCACCAGAGCCACTTGGCTTAACTTGGCGCGGCATTTGTTTTCGTTTCGTTGCGCTGCTAGCAAATAGTATCGCGAAAGACAACGATTGCATAACATGCGACAAGGGATCGTGGTTTTCGAAGAGCATAAAAAATTCCAGCACCTGACGCGTGATTCGTGTTCGGCTGCAAATCGCAAGCCAAGCGATCGGCGTTCCGCAGCAGCTGACATTTGAAGTAGTAGATGCTGCACGAAAGTATTGCAATTGCAACACTTTGCGCTCCCCATATCATCCGCAGTATCACGATCGACGGTGCGAGCAGGCACGTTTATCTGGAAAAAGGTTTTCACTAATGTCACCATCGTTTTTGCGGTAACAGGTTTTCCTTCAATGCGATGATGCTTATTTCTCTAATAGCTAATGCCCTTTAAGCTAGGGCTCAGTTCAAATTTCCTTTTGCTGTTGTGTGTTTTTATAGAGATACGCAACATAAACGAAAAGCTCACGAGAAATAGTAGCTATTTCAATTATCTCTCTCGTCCCGATTGGTGCTGTTATCGTAGCAAATAAATACTCGAAACCGTTTCTCAATATTCAAAATGGAACATAATGATAAAATGAAAAATTATGTTGGATTTCAGTGAGTCAAGGATACTTGAATTCCAAGTGAATTTGCATCGATCAATGAAATTGCAGCAGTAACACGATCGTGGTTCGAAAAGTGATTTTGTCTTAAACACGATCGGCCACTGATGAATGCATCGCGACATAAAGTGCAGTGAGAAAGCCAAATGGCACTTAATTAGGAAAACAAAGAATATTGGACAAACGTTCGGTTTTCTAGGTGCAGGACAGAGGATTTGTTTATTGCCTTCCATTCAGATGTTATTAGTTTTTCTATTAATCAAGGTGCATTGATTGGTTTATTGAACGTTAAATAAGTTAAAAACGTTATATTTTTTCCCATTTGGAGTATAAACTTGCGTGAGTATAAACATAGTACAAAATATCATCGTAAACCGAGATCATACAGTTTTAATCGACTCTTAACTATTTCAATTTCGATGTTCCCATTTGGCCATTTGCTTCGATTCCCCATAACGTAGTCTCAAACATTTTTATCGGTTAATTGTTAACACCTATCTAAAGACAACTAAAGAAGTAGAAACAGAAAGCCGAACGGTAACCTTTTCAGGATCAGATACCAAGTTGTTAGGTATCGAAATATATCTTAAACAACATACATTACTCATAGTATGTCAGAGAGCATTATCTTTGAGACCACCTTAAAAAACGTCCCAAAGAATGCCCCGTTCAAGTTTATTCCTGCCATGCTCAATTTCGATTATTATTAACTTTACAACTAATTAACTTACCCACTTAGTAGGCAATAGGTAATTGAGATCCAGACATTGCCAAAGATAAGGTTCAATCAGTTTTCGTAATAGTCATGATTCCTGAACCATTACCAAAATTCCAAATAAACGTAAACTAAGAAAGTTAACTGATCAACATTTTTTCTACATCATAGGTCAAAAACCATAGAATTTAGATGTAAAAAACTAGAAAAAAAATACTCCCACAAAATAATTCAGCCAATGTTCGTTCAATAGTTCAATCGCTAGAGTTTATTAGAGTGGACGATGCTTTCAATTAAACATTTTCCATATATTGAATTGCAAAACACAACGATTTAAGGTGGCGGAAATATTGTTTTTTGAAATGCTATTTAAAAACGCATATATCGTTACTAATACTGCCTTGTTTAACCATAAAACAAACAAAAAATTCATTACTTCATTTTCTAGCTGAATACAGAAAGGAAAATATAATAAGGACCCTTCCGTCGATTGCCAGAAGATATTTTTAGAAGCTAAGTTGTGCAAACAATCTGACAGTACAGGTTCAACATTGAAGAATTGATTTTTCTTAATCTTAGAAGATCGGACCGGGCCGCATTTATCAAATTTACTTAATAGTTAACTTAATCTAATTTAACATATTAACTTGAGAAACATGTGGCATTTCTTCCACTTCAGGATAGCCTCATTCCGGGAAAGGTCAGTTTGAAGAATTGAATAGTATTTCAAAATTTTGGGTTTGGAACGTTAAACCGTATTCAATCCAAACACAAAAAATACATTTTTAACTGAGTACCACAATCTCCATAGTTTTAGAGTATACCAGTTTTATCATCACACAAGTTTTTATGAGAATTGTTGACGAAATAGTAGTAATCCATATAACATTTTATTTGAACACAATTGCAAAGTTTTCTTTCATGGAGTTGATAAACTTTAAAGATTATCAATTCGATGGGGTAAAAGATTAATGACACCTATTGGCAGAGTTTCCCATTCGTTTCCTGCGTGTCCGTAATGTTGCACAAACCGGAGTGAAAAATGATTTCTATATAAATTTTTGTTCGATAACCAAATTCATCATCCAGTAAATACCTCAAGTGCGCAGCTCTGACCACCTGACCACGCGTACGATATGGAAATGGATAATGGATACACATAACGACACTGTCATCATCATTATGACTATCGATTTGTTTGATCGATCAGCTTGTTTTCGTGAATTTCGCATAATTCATCCATCAATTAATATCGTCGAAACCCGCTCGATTAGAGCAACTTTTTTTCTCTTTTTTCCCCCTATTCATCTTTCCCTGCTTACCTTGCGTCCATTGATAGTTTCTCGAAATAGACCCCATTAAAAAAATCCAAGCTTAAGCTTGAAGCAACTTTGAGTTTGTGGTTAATGGTCTGTAGGTGATGCCTTTATAGCCGTTTGACTTTTTAAATCAGGAAACATTATACTCGATCTTGCTTCTTTATGAAAAACATACTTCCATTCCATATTTCGAGATGCAGGGCCATTTTGCCATTCATTGGCACGTTTGGTTGGTTTGCTTCTCTAACATAGCAAACCAATGGACGCGGAAAATATAATGAAAGTGATCTGCTGATTCAGACTGAATTTGATCACATCCATGATGGACGCTAGCCGGTCGCAGGATGGTAGTATGACCAAATATTTGATTAGAAAGTGATATCACTCTTAAATGCTTTGGCTCAGGCAAATGCTCTTTGAATTTTCGATTAGGTCACTGCGGACAAACCAAACCACCATGGGGCAAAATATTTCGGTTTGGTCGTTTTTCGTACGATGCTTTTCTACTAACCTGCATTACCCAAACACTTGAGAACGGTACAATCTGGTCGCCGGTTGTATCCATAAAAGGATGCACAATCCGTAACTCAAATGTCAACAATAGCACTGTTATCTTCTGGATCGTGCATGCGGCAGATCATTTAGTATCTTGCCGAAGATCACTAACAAAACCGTGGGTTATTCTGAGCATGATGGCGCTCGTTACACCTTTCTGAACGTTTCACTTAGTTACACTAAATCCAAAACAAAGTTAGCACCGCATTAAAATCCTCGCATTATCGATCGCACTGAAAAGTATCATTCATCCACGTTGAGCACTGTCAAAGCCGGAAAGGAGCAGACACACAAACGCACACAGATGTATCTAAAGTACAACATTCATCGTTTGTGACAAACTTTCGTAAATCAATTATTCATAACCAAAAAGCGTTCGCTTATCGTCGCGAGTATGCGTGCCTTAATTTCGTAAGTTTGCAATCAATCACGAGCGCGATAAGCGGTGAAAATATGTCGCACGCCTCGGACAATCTCAGAATTCATTTTTTTACACTTGGCTTCTAGTATCGATCTTCGCGGAGGGTCACACGATGCAAAAAATACGTAGCGATCACAAACTATGCGCGCCGAGAAACACAACTAAGTTGAAGCTACGAGCAGTTTTAACTCCTTAAAACAGTGAACAGTGACAATTGACCGCACAACGTCTTCGCGCAAACAGCAGCGCGCAAACGAGCACGAGCGCCCGCACGCGCAGAAGTTGGAACCTACGAAAATCCCGAACACGAAACGAGAGAGACAGAGAGAAACTTTTCTCTCTCTCCTAACTCCTTAATAGTTCCTGAGAATCCAACGGACTTTCGAATCAGACTTTGAATTTTCGAACCTGACTGCAGCTTTCGGAACCGAACATTTCCGAATCAACGTTCGGGATTTTTTTGCAAGCGCTTTCGTGTGCGAGAGAGAGAACCGCAACATTTCCTGTGGTTTGCTCTTTTCGGCAGAGACTCTAACGATTGTTTGCTCGTGATTGGTGCACGGTGATCGTGTGCGAGTCTCTAGCCGTTTGCCTCACGCTCAGGCGCGTTGAAACAGCACCACTACAACTCTGACTGGCTTCAATAATTTTTAATTTCTCCATTCATGTGCGGTTTATGAGCGCAAGTCATGTTCAATGCGAACAGGGAATGTATTTTTATGGTAAGTTCAGAGACCATTTTTTTCACTCATATTCAGTACCTATTTTAGTGGGTTCAATAATCTTTTTATGCGTGCTGGATTACGCAAATTGGAAAAATTGTGTAGAAAGGAAAGAAAGTTCCGTGATGGTTTTACTCAGTGTTGTTTAAACTCACGTCAGAGTTGAACGACGTTATCATTTAAAACACCGAAAAACGGTGCTAGATGACCAGAGACTCACGTAAAAGTATCAAAGTCAAAAATCAAAGCATCTTTTCCGACTATTTAGAAAACGGTTCAGCCTAAGCCTAAGCTAAGCCTAATTCGTGCGATACTTTACGCGATCGTGCAATAAATAGCACTCTCAAAACCTTCCGAATCGGAATGATATCTATACACAAATCGTGGCTATCACAAATTCGATACATTTATGACGCTGATAGTAACCCTCAAATCATGGGGTTAATTTTTGTACGAAGGGTACGAAATGGAGGAACGATGCCCAAATCAGGGTTTAGTAAGATCATGAACCGATCCGTTTATCAAGAATGTTCGATCTAACCTTAAGTACTCTCTGCTGAATGCAGAATCGCTTTTGGAATGTTCCGAAGTTATTTGCTCCGTACCGTACTCGATTGCTTCGTCTGAAGTACCCGCTTTAGAATTACTTGGGAAAGTCTACAAAGGTCCAATCATTATTGAGCCTAAAATTTACAATGAATAACTGATGTTGTTAGCAGATCTGCAACATCGTTGAATATGTTGAACCCGATTTTAAGATTATTACTTTGCAAGCTTCCAGTATACGATTGTATGTACAAGTTGAAAGTCCAAAGTTTATTTTCACGTCCAAAGTTTCTTTTAACATTCAAGTGCTGGGAACATTGAATAGGATTAATCGAGGAGATTGAGTTAGCACACTCCGGCTTGAACAGTACGTCTTCACCTTGTACAATCTACGATAGCTTTACTTTTAAGCTACGTTTTAGAAATTTAAAGGATGACTTTAAAGGATCATACACATTTAAATCTTTCGGATCGAAAGAAATCCTCATATCATCTTAGGGCTTAATCTGGAGCCATTTTTATATCAAAAATACAAATCTCAGGTAGGTTCTTGCCGCTCTTTGACCGACATTTTCAAGTTATCCGAAACATTACGTGCTATAGTCGCCTCAGAGCTTTACTCATAAACCTTATTCCGTCAAGTTAAATCAAAACTAACCGCATGTGAGCAAACTCACATAAAGCGCGAGATAAGATTTGAGATCCAGGTGTGAAAAATTAATAAACTATCGTTTTACAGCCTGAGTGTTTTTCAGTCTAACAATACCATTTTTCTATTTATGAAAGTGCGTTTAATAAATTTAGTTTTTTCTGTATTCACCCCGTTGCTGTGATAAGGATCTGCATTTATTCTTGTTTGCACAAGTATTGCATACAATCGTCTATTCAAATTCTTTTGACATTCACCGTGTCACGCTAAATTATTCAACACCATTAGGTTCTTCTAGCACACCATACTTCATCCACAGAAAACAAATTCATCTTAACTCACCACAACCTTTGTCGGTTGCCAGTTAGTCGGAAAAAGTGTCACGTTTAAAACACAACGTAGGAAAACACGCACATGTTAAGTGTCGACCAATAAAACCATTCTTAAGGCATCGTTGTCGGCATGTCAGTAGTAACTGCCTCCGTCGACGTAGTCGCCGTCGTAGTGGATGTCGTAGTATCGGTCGACGAAGAATCTGTTGACGTAGAATCCGTTGACATAGAAGCCGCTGACGTGTCTGTCGTCGTAGAGACTGTCGTCGTAGAGGCTGTCGTCGTAGTATCTTGCTTGCGTTTTACCATCATTCGGCTCTTCTTCAAGCTGTAGTTGGCTCCACGGAATGTTTCCCAGAACATACCGGTGGTACCACCTGATAGGCCCTTCAGGTAGAGACCGTTCAGGTTGCTGCAAGAAGCAATGAGAACGAGAATTGAACGCACCCAAAACGCTTGAATCCCCCGTGGACAACCCGTCTGAACTCACCTCATACCGCAATCGGTGTACCACCAAGCACCGCGGTCAGTAACGGCGCAGTTGCTTTCACTATTGTCAAGATCTAAGTCGAAAGTACTGAACAGTACCCCCACCACTCCACTGAGCGAGTCTCCTGCAGCGCCACTGTATCCGTCCAACTTAGTGATCGGATAGAAGTCGCTACCCGATCCGATCGCAAAGTTATCGTACCGGGCATAGGTGACGTTCTTCTCAAAGTCCTCCAACACGATAAACAGCTCGTAGTCACCGGAGTTGGTCATTCTGTAGATGTTATCCAGACCAAGCCAATAGTCGCCACCATCGAAATCTCCAAAACCGGCCTTGTACTCTTTGAAGGCGTGGTAGAAATCAGTGGAACCATCCTGGCGGTTCTGGAACACGGTGTATGCTCCTGGTCCAAGATCTAGAACGCAAATCACTTTCGCCGGCTTCTCGAAGGCATCCTGCACGATGTAGGTACCGGTCTCGGTGATGCGCACGTCGTCGCAAGACGTGTAGACGATGTCACTCTCCGGACCGACTGGAGGAGGTCCGGAGCCCGCGGGACGTCCCTCCAGATCCAGTAGCGACTCAGTCAAGAACGTCTTGGTTACCAAGCTTTGCTGGCTGATGGTCAGGTCTCTGCCAATGCCAATAAAAAGTGTCACAAGTCAGTGGAAATCATTAGTAAATCGTACAAACTAACGCAACCTACCTGATATATTGCATGATTTGCGACAAGTTCATGGAAGCGCCTACCAGCTGGTCGTTCATGGAGTCTCCGGTGGCCGACGTTTGACCTACGTACCAGGACACACTCTTGACGTTCTTCTTCATATCGAGCAGCTCGCTGTACACGGCGCCATACTTGTTGCGCAGATTCAGAATGAGCTTTAGCAGATTAGATTCGACTTTTTTCAATTTTGCCACAATTTGGTGGCATCCGCACTTGTCGATACTGTTACTGCCACTTCCGCGTATGAGGGGCGCAGGAGTTACTGGCGGTGGTCTTACACCGTATTTTGCTGCACCGGTGTTGGCGGCCCCAAAACCAACCATGCATCCGAATGTTACGACAAGCACGATCCACTTCATCTTTCTGCTAACCCTTTTCAATTCGAACTGATATCGAGCTGATCCGGTGATCGCTTTTTATACCATCTCCCGAAACCAGTCGCGTCGATGCCGATTTGGCAAACGGTAACGGTACCACCGAACGCGAAAGGTGAAGAGGTTGCCAAGAGAAAGAAGCTAGAAGATGGGCGAAGAATTCCTCAAATTGAAAAAGACCCGTTTTACGTAGTATCGTTTTGTCACTATTTCATACCTCATTTCGTAAGACAACCTCTACAATTTTATTTTTCAAATCAGATATTCGTTTCACAAATGGATTCAAAAGCTAACTTCAGTTCCACGTTTTTCAGATTTGGAAGCATTTCTGGATACATTCATGAATGAAAGATTTACAGGCAGATTGAAATATGGTTTTGTATTTTGTACATATAAATATTGTCATAAAACAAAAAATTAACTAAAATTTACGAATATCAATCCAATAAATAACTTTCAGATTAGTTTTATCATGTTCAATCCACTAATAAAACCAAACAGACGGATCTCACTATGTCTTGTTTAAGAATTCCGATTGGAATTATCGCGTAAAGTTAGAAGATGTAATGAACTGAGACAACCGTACGAATATTTCCGCACCGTATTTTGAAATATACAAACCAAAAAAAACAAGTCGAAATAAAACAAAAATGTCGTATCCTTACATTCGATCCATTTCCAATGATATCATACGAAACAGTATTTTGGTAAAGATTGTTACGCTTGTGAACAATTCTGGCACATTTAAAACCAAAGAACAAAAAAAACTTGCCTTGTTCATTTTTTCGTAATTTTTTCCAGAAAATAGGAAAATAAGGCCAACAATGCAAAAAAAACGTATGCACGAAGAGTATTATTAATCTATGCAAATTGGATTCAACTAGTAATTGAGTTTATTTGGAAAACAAAACCAAACCATAAACGGAAGTATAGAAATTGGATATCGAAAACCGAATATGGAACCGGCGTCCGCGTCATAATGAACCTTTTCTGCGAATTTCAGAACCAGTTCTGGGTCCGAAATTTTGCATCTTCTAGAGAAATTTACATAAATTTAGAAGAAATAGGCCAATTTCCTCGCCTCTTTTGTTTCCCGTGCTATCTTACGCTATCTTCGTAGTCTCATTCTCGGCACGTGTAGTAACGAGCTGAGTTTTGGGGCTCGGCTCAGCGGGATCTTGCTGTATGTTAGGGAAACCGTAACAACGTCCAGTTTTTTTCCCTATTAACTATTTATTCATGTTAGTCGGAAAACGCCAATCCGGCCGGCCGGCCATATCAATAAATTATCGAATGGTGAATGGGATGCGACTATGTAGAAGGTTGCTGGATGTCAGCATCACTTCGTACATAACGGTAATCGCGTCAGAGGGAGAGAGGCGCTGAAAAATTTCCTATAAATTGATTCAGCGGCCGAGCGGTGGGATCAGTGTCCTAGAGCGCCTTCGGACGTAAACAATCAGAGCCCTGAGTTGTGGTAAGAATGAGGAACCTTTTGATGCTGTTATCGCTGGCACTAGCGCTGGTAACGGTTCACTCGAGTGCCAGAGACATTGAAGACATTGAAGACAAAGTACCAGAGGACATCGTTGAAGAGATTAAAGCCAGCGACGACGATAAGTCTGCCGACGATGGCGACGACGTGCGGCGGTATAACTATTACAACGTAGTGCACGGACACCATCATCCAGAGTCGAGTGATCACCAGTACCGGCCGGCGAACTACGCGCCCCAGAAAATTGGCTACGGCGGTGGCGGCTACGGTGCTGGGGGCTACGGTGGGGGTGGTGGTGGTGGCTACAGTGGAGGAGGTTACGGCAGTGGATACGATGACTATCCAACGCCCCCACCTACAAAGCCTGACACCGACTACGACTTCCCAAAGCCGAAGCCGCCACCGAAGTGCAACTGTCAGGACATCATCGATCAGATCGACGATCTGGACGAGAAAATTATCAAGTCCCTGTTGGATCTCGAAATCAAGGCTGACAGCATCCAGACCGATGTCGCTTCCATTCACATGGAAACTGAAAAGGTCGCCTTCGTGTCGTCCCAGACGCAGCTCGTTGCCAACGCAGTTGAGAACCAACTCAGCATCGTCCGCCAGAATCTGACCATTATCGAGTCCGATGTCAAGTGAGTCAAGTTTCACCTGTGTTCCATCATATTGTTTTTTTTTTGCAACTTTACACCGTGAACATTATTTTCTTCTTTGTCGTTTCAGTGAATTAACACAATTCCAGCAAAACATCCCGGACAAGACCTATTTAACCGAGGCACTGTTTGGGTTGAAATGTAGTTACGAGCGTAAGATTAAGAAGGGCGACGACAAAATCTACGCTTCCTGCGATGATCCCAACATTAAGAAAACCGGCAGCTACTGGATCAAGGCCAACTTTTTCAAGCCCGTCAAAGTGATCTGCGTACTGGACTTTGGCGGCCGATGGATGGTGATCCAGAACCGTTTCGACGGTAGCGTCGACTTCTACCGCCCGTGGAGGGAGTACAAGTTCGGTTTCGGCAACAATGACGGCGGCGAATACTGGCTGGGTCTGGAGCGCATCCATCAACTGACAAGCAGAAGCAGCTACGAACTGATGATTATTCTGGAAGATTTCGATAAGAACCTGACCTACGCGAAGTGGGAGCAGTTCGCTGTTGCAGACGAGAATAACCAGTATAAGATTCTAAAGTTGAAAGGATTCCAGGGTACCGCAGGAGACTCCTTTGAAGCCGAGGGCATGCGCTTCTCGACCTACGACTACGATAACGACAAGTTCGATCAGAACTGTGCCGCCATTACACACGGTGCCTGGTGGTACAAATCTTGTGGTGAAAGGTAAGCTAACGATGAAAGTACGAGTCCGGAAGGATTTTTAACATCATGCCCCTCTACGCATCTATTCTGCAGCAATCTGAACGGTCTCTACCTGAGCGGATACACTCTTGAAAAGACGGGCATCTACTGGAACACATTCCGTGGTTACAATTACAGCTTAAAGAAAACGCGAATGATGATTCGCCGCAAAGAGGGCAGCGGATACTGAAATAACAAAAAGTTTTGAATTAGTCCTAATAAACAGCAGTGAAGAAACGTAGACTATTCGTAGAAACGTAGATACAGAGACTAACAATGATGACCAATGCTTTTTGCGCCACCCTTAGGAATTCTACCTTGAGTGTGGATCGCGCAGAAATACGACTTTCCACGTAAGCTGAGGGGGGCGCAGGGGGGAAGATATTGACGCATGTAAAGTTGCGTTATGCGAGTTGCTGGAACAGCTTTTTTTTTTTTTCGTGTCAAAGCTTCATGCTTCTACCAGGTTCCTGTGAAGCTGTGGCTCGTCCTACGTGGTGTTACATTTCTTCATGAAAGGTGCTGTAAAGCGAGCGGACATCCGCCTAAGATAGGGAGTTCCTAAACGTTATTTCCTGTAAAGAATTCATATCTTTACTGTCCGCAGGGCGATGCGCCCCAGCTCCCGACGATCGAAGCTGGCCTCATACGAACACTAACGGCAAGAGATCTGGATCACCTTCGAGACAGATCTGCCCGTACAATAGGCGTTTTTGAACCAAGAGTACTGAAACCAATCTGCGCCGTGTCGGCTGTCGGAGGATGGAAAAGACACTCGAAAGACGAGGTTTCATGAGCCGCTAGAGGACATTTCCATAGCAATCGCGGCAAAAGTCGGCAAGATATGGTGGTTGGATCACGTAGCAAGGAAGACCGAGGGATATGCGGATCCGCTGGAGGCCCAGCATCCGGATGAACACGCCGGACCGCTTCAGTCGGCATTGATGGCGATTCACGTAAAGCCAGAGCGTCAACTAAGTCCATAGTTAAATACATCAGCTGCGGCACGGTATCATAGTTGTTTGTGCACGAACACGTGGTTTTTATTATAGCTTATTATAGCTTATTCCCGACACGGAATTCGCGAAGATCTTACTCGTTTGACGTCCACGAGAAGAAGAGAGCGATAGTTACGGCCCTCGACCGCTCACTTACAGAGATTTAGTATAAGACCAAGCCATCTTATTGAGCAGTATAACCAATATTTTGACTGAAGTTTTGGGTCCGACAAAGCTGTTTGCAAGATGGATGCCGCATTCGCTAAAAACGCATTCGGCAATGCACCGTGTCACAAGAGCATTTTGAAAATGGCAAAAATTCATGAATTAAAGTTCGAATTGTTGAAGTATCCACCCTATTCACTAGATTTGGTCCTTGGCGACGTCCATCTGTTTTCAGACCAAACAAAATAGTGCGTGGATTACGTTTTTCATCAAACGATGATGTCACAAGAGCTGTAAAAAATACTGTGACATGTCGATACTAAATGGCTTGTAAAAAAAATTAAATGACCGATTGAAATGAAATTTCACATACGTTCATTCGAAGAGTGTACCAATATGTCACAAATGACACTTGTAGCAACGCCCTATGGTATCGAACATCAAAACTTAATGAACACCTTAGTAGCTCTGGCACCCGAAGCCAATGGCCCGTCCGCCACTTGGCCGCAAGCAGCGGCATCGTCCGGATCGTCGGGGTGGCAGCGATAAGCAGAGGGGCGAACAAGCGGACGTTCCGCCTGTACACCCTGCTGCCGATCTTTACGCAGCCTTGGTGGCAAAGCACACGAAGATGCACACGTAGACATCGATGTTGCAATTGCCCCTTATTCGAGATGCCGAGAGAGTTGGGGCTCACTTTTTCTTTAACTTCTTGAAAGAATCACTTCATTAGCGAGCCCTTGCCAACAACCCATAGTTGCCGACTCCTTCAGAGTCAGGGCTCTTGGTACTTCAAAGGTACTTGCTACCAGTTTACGTCTTTCGGAAAGGCCAGAGTTTTAAACGCCCTGGTACTCTGATTGGCAACAGGTATTAGAATAAAAATTAGAGTTAGAAAGAGACGAATGTTAGGCCACTATAGCTCAAAGCCTAGCCTCAAATACAAAAAAAAAGAAAAAAAGGGTGGGTTGTGATCAGTTACGAGCGTGAATTTGTTTCCCTAGAGGTAACGTCCGAATTTTCCTACCGTCCATATATTTGTCGTCCACTTTTGTCTGCTTTTATTGACGCACTGCAATGCCCGCCGTCGGCATGACTTGGAGATCAGAACTGCTCCACAAATTACTGTTGCGGGTCACAACGAACCTTTATTGTCTATGTGTCGAACGTATAATCTTTGTTCATCTCATATTGACTATAACATGTCAGTGTCGTAGTTTCCTTGATCTCGCATACTTCTAATAGCCGATTACCAGCTTTTTGATCGCATCCTCGCCAGATGCAGTGTTAGGTTAGCTAGGGTTTTGTTTAAGTTAGCTAAGTTCATCTTTGTCAACTAGGTTCAGTTTACCCATTGACTAATTTTATACTAAATAAATGTTGGCGAGAACTTCTTTTTCTGTGGTAAAACAATGGCTGTATAATAAATAGTTGTTTGTAATCTAGCTATATAAGAATATCGGAAGATGATAAAACACTTTTCATCTTTTCAAAACATTGTCTTTCTATGTCGGATAGTAAAATTATGTTATTATGTCTTATGTTATTTGAGATTCCTCTCCACCTGAAAAGATTTGAAACGGATGCAATCAGTCCGGTACGGGTGGTACGTGGTGAAGTGGCAGTGGCAAAGGACCGGGCGATGTTGAGAAATGTTTTGATTATGGCAAGATACGGCAAGTGGCTCCATTCCGAGTTTGATGATGGTGTTTTTTTCGCCAAACCAAAGCTTCAAAAAATACCGTCTCTATAATCACTTGTACACGAATACGTAATGATTAATGATAATTGATAAGGAAATTGTAGTTTTGTTGTCAATTGTTTCGAAAAATATAGTACGCAAATCTTATATAAAGCATTCACACAACGTTTTATTATATAGTTAATGATGTGGTGTATAAATCAGGACTTTTTGGGGGAAACAAATCACTGTAAAAGCCTAACAAATCACCTGGAGCAGTTGCGATTACGTTGGTGACTAAATAGAATTATTCTTTGTTCAGCTTTATTCCTCAAAATGATTTTCAGCATAGCGTTTGTTTTTGTAACGGTACAGGAGTTTTGTACTTTTTCTTTTTCGTTATGTTTATAAGTAGAAATATGGAGCTATAGACTAAAGCATATAAAATACAAATATAGATTACCAACGTACAACAATAGAAAATAATAAAAAAGCAAGCTTTTTGTGTATAGAGTTTCGAAAACCAAATTCAGACTTGGCTGTCGGCATAACAATAATGATTGCTTATTGGCTGGGAAGGCGCACACGGTTTTCTTTACGAATTTACTTTCGTTAGTAGCTGACTGATCTCTGCGCTCAGTCGAGCACGCCTAGAGGATGCCGACATGAGGAGAATCTTTTTGCTGGGTCCTGACGAGCTAAACATTTTTTTCAGCGACGACTTTTTATCACGATTGCGCAGTAACAGCTCAATGCCATCATTCAGCACAGAGACACTCAATATTTCCGTCCACTTATGAGACCACTCGGACTGGAAAATGGAAACAACCCGTTATAATATATGTGATAAAAAATGGTGTTCGGATCACAAAGCAACGAATCGCTCACCTGCCATCCTCCAAACATTTCACTCTTGATGGCGTAGATAATTCGGCAGTCGGTTAGTACAACAACATCCTTATTGTCAATGATCACTTCGTAGTACGCATATGCGTCCGTTTCGGCGAACTTGCCTTTATCAATATCTCTACATAAAGAAAATCAATTTCAGAAAAAGTGAATATATAATACGTTATTAGTAAGAGAACGATTCAAAAAGTGCACCGAAAAGGAACAACTGAAAACAAAGCTCTTCAAAGAATACTGTTCACCAAATTATCCTTTTAACCATAACATCGTTTCTGTTAAATGCACCCATTTGAAAACCAACCTAAATTAAAAATCCTTGAAAGGTTTGCATCAGGTGTTGTTCTTTTTGAAAAAAGTATTTGTTAATTATTGAAGTAACATGTGAAGAGTCTACTCTTGACAAATGCCATCCACTTGGTAAATCAAAACCAGTAAGAAGATCCGTTCATCAGTTCAAATTTTTTTGAGAAAACAATCGTCGTTTCGTTCACTCGACGTTTCTTTCACTCATTGCATTCATTCATCATCATTCAGCGGAGAAAGCAATATTTTGATACTAACAACAAAAGTTCTTGAATGACCTCACTTTTTACAGCAATTCCCAAGAATAGAACTTACCTCAGCAACTTGCATCCTTCCGCTTCTTTGCGGTAGTATGGTCTCACAATGCCATCCTTATGCAGATAACGAGGTGGACGCAATCGAATGACTTCATCCGATAACTCTGTGGCCCGTTTTACTGCATCAAAACTGCCACTTGCAAAGTCAGTTACACCGGCAATCGGGCGAGCCACCAGCCCAACGGCACCCTTTCCGAGGCCTTTGAAAAAGCCCTCTACGCCTTCTTCTTTGGCGCCACTTATGGGCTTCGTGAAAACTCCCGTCACACCATCGAACACGCCCATCACCAGTCCTTTACCGCTGCGGGCTATTCCTTCCTGAAGACTAGCGGGTTTTTTGTTCAACGCATCACGTCTTTTTTTCTGGAAGTCGTCATCGAATGTCAACGCTGCTAATCCTTTGCCCATGGCTCCAGTAATCCTGCGAAAGATGAAACATTTAAAAAAATATGAACGCACTGGCATGGAAGACATGAAACAGTATCTCCTTACTTTGAAACAGCACCCGCTGCACCACCCACAGTGTGTCCGAAAAGAGACCTTACGCCAAGCACCAGTCCCTCAGCAAATTCTCCAGGTCCTTGTATGGCACCCTGAAACGGCTCGTAGAACAAGTCTTCTACACCTTTGGTAAAACCGACTACCAAACCGTACGGATTTCCGATGACATCCAGTCCCAATACCAGCACGTACAGTTGCTTTACTGCCTGCCCACTGTAATGGGTTACGCATTCAGAGACAAGTTGACGCTGTGTAAGGAACTGAAATTCACGCTCGAAGAAAGCCAGCCGAAAGACCACATCGTTGACGTCCGTTAGCGTTACTCCGACGCCCTGAAGTATAGTCGACAAAATGCCAGGTAACGCCTTTGATTCAGACCCGGCCATGGAAAAGCTAACGTGTATCTTTAGCGGGCCCAGGTGCAAATTATCGTAGAAGTTCTTCACTTCTTGTTGCGACTGAATTGTGACGTGCGCGTGCAATGGTTGTGTTTGCAATTCTAAATCCTTTGCGAACAGTTGTTTCTTAAATTGATAAAAAAGAAACAAAAATTAAGTAGCCCGGTCTCATTTTCATCATTTTACTGTCAAATACATACCGCTTCCGTTTCGGTGATCTCAGTGCTAATAATGTCGAAAATTTCATTCACAAACGGTAGATCGACTTTTACGTGAAATTCTTGAATAAGCACAACTAGGTACTTGAATTGCTTCACGTTCGAATGTGGAATTATTCGCTGAACCATGCTCATCTCAACGAATGGCTTAAACTCCGTAGTTGCGGCCACACTCTTCGGTGGTGGCACTGGCGCTAGGACCACAGGAAAGATGCAGTCCACCAGTTGGTTATCAATTTGAATGCGGTTTACCTTGGCGTGAAACTGCAGCTGATGGCTGGACGACTTAATTTTAACCCACAGCCCAGGGTAAAAGGCTCGTTTCAAGCGTCGTTCGGTAGACTTTCGTATTTTCATTTCCACAAAGTTTACCTCATTACGAGAATCACCATCGAGAAAGTACTTCTTGTTTGCCACTGTGCCAACCTCTTGGTCACGTAAATACTGCTGGTAAAGATTTTCTATGAGGATCGTTTCCTGTATCTTCATTTGCTTGAAACGGCCAGACTTTTTTTGCTCTTCCCATATGACCCCGGAGCTGGCAATACCGATGTACATCAGGTCTATTGGTTTCATATTGTTCACGAGCGAAAGTCCAACGCCTTGTATCTCCAGTTTCACCTCTTGCGTCACCTGGTCGAGGTGGATAGCACTGTGAACACCAGATGCTATGCTGCAATTATCCGTTATCAACAGAACACGTTGCGTGCCATTTAAGAACGACACCCAGTAAATTTCGCTACCGCTGGGCGTCTTGAATTCGCTGATGCCATCTCGTCTCAAATCATTCTCGATGGCCGGTGCTTTGGATCCACTCTCCCACACGATTGTACGTTCACCAGCTGGATCAATCCATGTGTGGAGAACCATTTGATTCGGCATTAGTATCTTACCGTTTACGTCACCTTTTTCTTTGAAAGCGAACGGTTCTTTCGTATGATTCATTAGCAGCGCTGGAGCATCCCCTGGATGGTAGCCACTAAACGTAATATAGACTGCTCCTTCCGTAACATGCACATCCACGTTAATGCCACCATACCGGTTACGCAACTGCAATAACGTGCACTGCACATCTGTGTACTTGAACGGAGCCGTCACCTCAGGCAGATCTGCACTCTTTACTCTTAGCATACGATTGTCTTCGGTTTTTGGCCAAAGCGGTACGCAACCATTTATGGGCACTTTTGTGAAGGAATCACCAGGCCGAAGATGTTCCTGCACCTCGACATCAAAGTTTGCTCGATTAATTAGAACAAAGTACGGCATAAACACAATCTGCTTCGTGAGCGAATTGTGAGTCAAGGTGTTGTTTACGCCAATTTCGTACTTCATGTTGTTTCCGTGGCACAACACCACACCACTCGAGCCGGCCACATCTAGGGAAAACTTTTCACTCCACTCGCCATTATCGACCCGCACCGCAGCTTTCTTCTTTCCGAAAAACACTTTCTCCCGGAAAGAAAATAAAATTGGTCCTTCGTACTCCGGGGGGTGGTAGAGAATGTTTGTATTTTCGTCATTGGCCTAGAAATAAAGTATGTAATTAAAAAGAAAACATACATTTTAGCCACATCAATATTTAGATTAAACAATACACAAAATTAAACAATACATTTATTAGTTGAATACAATTTGGAGCTGGCCAAATGTGTATCAATAATTAACAACAAAACATTAAAAACTTAACAAATGATGATTCAGCTATATGATTGAATATTTCATAGTTACAATTAAAAGCTGAAAACAGAGATCGTGCAACATTTTCATTAATTAGGTGTAAAGTGGAAAACATAGAAAGAGCGACACTATAGAAAAACAGTCACGAAAAGAAAATGGGAGATTTTAAAAGAGAGGGAAGGAGAAGACGAAACTAGGTAAAGCCTATATAACCATAGATAAGTAGCTCAATAAGCAGAATAAAATCACGAGGAAAAATCAAATTGCACCCAATCCACGCGCAAATAAAAAAATAACCGCATCGCGCCACTAGAACAATAACCATCATAATATATCATAATATAATCCATTTAATATGTTTAAATTAGTCAAAACACCTCTTGATAGACAGCCAAAGAAAGACTGAGAGACAATTTTATTCTCTCACAATATTCTTAATATTTAAGAATTTCCAGTTTTTGTAGCACACCAATACAGCACCAGTTCATTGTAGTAGTTTACAAATTTATGAATCTGTTTTAAACAATTTCACAAAAGTATCCATTTGTCACCTGACTGTAATGACTGACTGTAATCCAATTTTAAATGATTGCTTACTGTTCGATCTCATGCATCTTTAACACAAATCATTGCTTTAAACGAAAATGATGCACAGGAGCAAAAATAGTTAAAGGTAACATATTCATTAGAGATGTAGTCAACAACGTTAACAACGTAACATGATTCAAGTTAATAACGCAGGCCAGTGTAGAAAAGCGTGAATACATAAAACTGATCAACCAAAAATTAACATTTGAAAATCTCTCTATTCAAATAAAGCTTGTAAGATAAAGATATACCTTTTTTGAGATTTTACCGCTTAATTCTTTCTTCTCCGTTTTGCTGGATTTCTGTTTCCGATGCACAAATATTCGTACACGTTTTTCATTAATTGCATATATTGATATCGAAAATAAAAAAGCAAAGCATTATAATATTCACACTTTTGATAATTGTGATCAAAAGCACTTATAATTTTGAAAATGAAAATAATGATAAAAGCTACGAATGTATTCCGTATTCGGAAGTGCTATATTTTCGCCAGTCATAAACGTTTACGACAAACAACATACATTTAGATGAAAGAAAACAATCAATGAACGTCTACGGTTAGGGGAATTGAGAAAAAATAAAATAAAAGAAAGCATCAAAGGCATAGAAAAACAAAACAGCCGAACAAGTAGAGTGGATTTCAGATCATATTTCTAGTGTGACGAAAATAAATAGAATAACGATTTGGTTCACATGACTAATAAAGACAGGATCAATAATAAAACCATAAACAACAAAGTATTTTTTTATGCCAATCATTGCACATTATTTTGCAGCTTACTCAAAGCATATTTTATAAATAATTCAATTATGTTTCAAATTTTGTTTGTAAACGACAAATTAGTTGAAAAGGCAATTATCTCGAATGAACGAAACTGACCACAGAAACTTTCGAAATGGACTATTATCGTTCTGAGAAGCCAATCGCGAAAAACTCGAACTGATGATTCTTATTCATTAATAAAAACAAGAGGGCTTTAAGATGCTGTGCAATTTCTGATTGAAATACAGATACGTTTGAATATGTATGGTGGGAATCCTGATGCATTCTATTAATATTAGCATAATCCTTTTTTATCATTCATTTGATTTGAACAATCATGTAAAAGGGCCAAGAAAACGTTGCATGCATTTTAATACTAAACATTATGTGATTGCTTCACTTACCCGGTAACTCAACATTAATCCAGTCTTATTCAACATCCAGAACGGACAGTAAACGATCGCAGTTAATCCGTCTGCACGATGTTCGTATCTGAATTGAAATCCAAAAGCAATTATTATTTTACACATGAATAGCCTTACCGAGCCAGCGTGATATGGCGCTTAATATAACTTACTTTACACCCAATTGTAGAGACATAACTTCTACAGAATCATAAGAATTGAATGTCCAAACACCAAATTCTGGTGGTTGAGCTGGTATTTCTGTGGTACATGACCAATCTTTATCCAAGTAGTTAACAAGCTAAAAAAAATGCATGATCGTGTGAAAAATGATCAAAAATCATCGATAAAACTGGGAGTAAGCAATAATAGATTATGACTCACTCTAGCAACAATATACGACGTTTCACTGGTGGAACGTGCGGACGTTTTAACGGTTGGTAAATGAAGCAGTTCTCCCGGTCGCAATAACTTTTCGCCGTAATCCAAAAAGTCTTCTCCAGTCACAGTTGAAGAATTCGAAAGACTTTCATGACTAGTAATTTCGCACTCGCGTCGAACAGTGCACCCGGCAACGGAGATTGTTAGACCGATGGGAAGGGCGTTCCTCAACAAAAATGGAGGCCGTAAGTGAATTTCGTAACACGCACTCATCATCGTATGATTCGATGATATTTCATAAAACACTTCTTGTCGTTGTCGTACTGCCTGCATATAAAAATAATCGTTGAGCATTTCGTTAAGTATTACAATATAAAAAACTTACATTAATGTAGAACGGCTCAAACGTTTTGGTTGGATCACATTGCAAACCTTTTATAAGCTTGAAGTTATTGGGTGATTCCTTCCAACTTATTCCTTGGGCTGAGGAGTGATATCCTTTCATTGAAAAGTGCAACTCTTTCATGTCACTGTACAAGCAGTATAACGGAACATTTAAGAATCCTCCTGCACGAACTTCACCAATGTGACACTTTTCGTGGTTGATAAACTGATACATGTCTATCGGCAGAGTGAAGTGATTATGCACTTGTACAATGCTACGCAACACCAGAATTGTGCAACCATGCTCGATTTTCACCTCTGATATAAGGCCCCACGGTTCTTCGCCCATTTTACGAAACAAGGGGAAGTAGCGTTTGTCTGACTTGTAAACCGGTAATGTTAGTTCTTTGTCTGTGTCAGCGACGATTACTTTCATAAACATGCGTTTGCTCATGTCTTTATCATCCAATACCGTTAGGATCGACCGTTCCAAGCAGTGATGCTTGGGCTGCAAGCTCAAACGTCCATTCGAACGAACGATGCAATTGCTTATCGAAGTCTCTTCTGCTGACTGGTTAATTACAATCAAGTCATCGGTATGCGATGAACTAAGATGCGATGGATGAATCAGGAAATCGCTGGCAGTAAAATTCACCTTTACGTCTTGACCGGTATCGTTACGCAACACATAAGGCGCCTGTACACTGGACATAATCATGCCTTCCCGTTTGATGGCCTCTGAAAACGCTTTTGCCAGATTTTGCACTACATCCAAGCATGTCTTCGTTACGGTCATCTCTAAACTATCTCTCGAAGCGATGTGCATCCTGGTTGTCGGTTCCCGAGATCGATCTTCGTGGTGATCAACTTCCATGTTGAATGTCAGCTCCCATGGCATGTACGTAGTAGTTCCGTTGGATTGCTCGATAACGTTAGGTTCGATCACGTATTCCCATAAAGCTAGCGTTTGATTGTAGTACGACATACTCAAACGCAAGGAGCTGCTTATCTTCATATCTGAACTCCAATTTGCAACGGATCCCTGCAAGCTGGTTTCGATAAAAAGCATCGGAATCGTGTTGGTTGCCAGCCCAGTTTCTACGATCAACGATATCGATGGTATGTCAATGAAACACTTCTCCTCCTTCACTTCCACAGTAGCTAATGATTCTAGGCTGAGCGCGTCTTCTGCTATATCAGGCTGAATAAACCAAAACTGATCCGACTCATATTCTTTCACGTGCCATAGTTCTTCATAGTCAACAGTTTTATCAGACTCGCTCAACTGAGCCTGTTCTTTGGCGGTTAGCGTTTGAAGTGCATTGTTCATTAGTTCAATAACAGCAGGTGAAACCGATAGTTTGATTTCTGTCGAATTGATGCTAAGATGAAGTCCTAATCCTTCCGGTGTAGATCCGTTAAGGCTGATTGAACATGGACGCACGACGTAATGTTTTGTGGAGTTGCGTCGCTCGGGGTTGAATTCAGCGTAGTATAAGCACAAATCCTTCAGTTCACCCTTAATAACTTGCCGTTCGCCAATCAAACGCACATTCAAAGATATTTCGTTGTTCAAGATCAACGCATAACAGTTGACGTCGTCCATCTTTTCCACAAGTATTATGTCGGGTTGCTCAATTTTGATTATCACGGTCATTTGTCTGTCAGCTTCTTGCGGCGCACTGTTCGCTCCGGCAGACACACTTGCGCGGCGTAGTTTTTCCGTTTGTTCATTTTCAGTCACACGTGAAGCTTGTTGTTCAACCAACTCCTCTGGTTGGAGAAACTGCTGCAATTTTAACAAAAAGTCTACCGATAGAACCAGATTGAAGCTGGATACTTCAACATCCAAAAACATATCATTTTCCTTCATGTTGAATGTGATGTTAATCATTGAGCGAGGAGTGGAAATAGACGGAGAACTAGCCACACAGACTTCTTCTTGTGATTCATTAACCTCATCCAATGAACCGTCATCATTAACCCGACGTTCCATCAGTCTGGTAAGCATATGCTCACGATTCGGTCGGATGTCATCGAGCCGGATATCGCAAAGCACTACGGCTGTATGCAGGCTACCGTCAGTGAGTTTTTTCCCGCGGAGAGACAAGTAGTATATTTCGAATCCCGCTAATCCTTGGCCGGGTGCTGAAAGATTGGTGCATAAATGTTAATCTGTAACAAAGTTTTAGGCTAATTCATGAATGTTTACCAGTAAAAAGTTTGATATTGATGCTGTCAATTTGGAAATTGAACTTGAGGAATGTATCAATCTTCACTTGCTTTGCTGCCGAACTCTCCACGGTTTTCAATTGATCCACATCTACACCGAATGGCTTTACCGTTGCTTTCTTGGTAGCCGAAGTCCAATTCGATTTAGCTGCAAAACGTTTGAATTGAATGTTTGAATTAGTTATCCCAAATAAAGATGGTTTCTGTCTGCTATCAATTCAGCCTCCCACTGAAACAATTGCAACTGCTATCATTATAATAAATAATAGAATGATAATATGTAATTACCTGGAATATTCGAGGACGTTTTTTCATTCGGATTCGCGTTTAATTTTGCTGGCTTTTTGAATTCATTCTGACCTTCGGTCATATTCTTTGATAAAATTTGCATGATCACAGAATAGTCAGTAGCTATAAAGTTGAGCTAAAAATAATGGATTAAAAGAGGTATTTCTTTAAATTTTTATAATAATTTTAAAAAACAAAATAGTGATTTACCTCGACTATCTTCAAGCGACCGGACACGTCAATTTCAGGAAGCTCCCGATACCAGCCAGAAGATAGATTACGTTTTATAGCCAATGTAAAATTGGTCGGACTAAGTACGGACCCCTGGTCTGTGTCAAAATCATAACTGACATCTTCATCGTTGTGTAATGAAATCGAATCGCATACTGCCTCAGCGCGGCGAACACCGACTTTGCCCAACTTCATGTCTTTCAGTTCGATCTTCATTTCGTCAATTATCGCCGGGCCGTGCTGACTCTCCGTATCAATATCACGGAAGGTGTTTGTGATGCTCAAATAACCAAAATCCATGGCCACTGCTTCTAAGCTAGTCGAATCAACGGGTATAATAATGATGGGTGCTTTTACTTTGACGTTCAGCTTTATGCGCGTGGCTTGAGTGTATGCTTCGACTACATTATTTCGGGCCGCTTCTGCTGCAGCTGCACTAGCATCCTTGATGCGCTGTTGAGCCGACTGAAAGTTATCCAAGAATGATAGTACCGATGCTACGAACCAGTTGAGAAACACAATTCTTGCGCAACCCATAAGAACATCAATTTTCATATTATCTGAGTTGTAGTCGCAAGTAGCGTCCGTATCGAACAGGATAACTTGCACGTGCAAAGCGTCGTCGCCTATGATGGACAATATCTTATTGTGTATTGTTGCCGGATTTGTATCGGTTAAAACAATATCTTCCAGTCGCAAGTTTATCTCCGTGTAGGATGTTTTCATAATTATGCTGCCGGTGAGATTTTTAACCTAATAATTCAAACAAAAAAATTTTATCAATTGTTGATCGTTTCAATTTATACTCCACTCTACTTACTGCAAGCACTGCCAGCGAACGTTTATCATTTTGCAGTTGAACAATAACATCTTCCAACTTTGCCGTGACTCTAACCTTGATGCTATCTACAAATGATCGACGTTTGCGAGATACTAGTGCCATTAATATCGACCAGTAAAAGGTAGGATGGTTTACATAAATTTCAATGTTGTAGATGGTGTCAAATTGTGTGTCAGTTGGTTTGTATTGATGTTTGTCGGTCCAAAATCCGGCAATGTTTTGGTGTTGGATCCAAAGTAAACATTGTTGTTACACAATACATAAACAATAAATGTTACACATATACACAGCCATCGGTTTTTTTATGCATCATGCCATTGTAGTATAATTGCGCAGTACAGCACATTGCAATCGAAACAATTGTAAACATAGAAAGAAAAAGAAAAACAAATTGAAATATACAATACTACACAAATATTTCTATGTACTGAAAGAAGCCTATTGCGAAATAAATTGCGCCCAATAGTAAGATAAATGATAAAAAATTGAATAATTTCGTTTGTTCAGTCATACATGGCGACGAACAGATATGGAAAACTAAAGCCTGAACTACCCTAGAAGACGACCTGATAATTATTATTGTCACATTATTATACTGATTATATATTAGTAATAAATTTGTTATGTAGTCACGGCAAAACCCGCAACAAGACTTAAAACGACAATAAAATATACTGACCGTCTGTCAGGGAGGTATGTGTAATTTCGTTTTCGAACTCTAATAAATTCCACTATTAAACCTACTGCAATTGTAGCGAAATAGACTTGGAAGAGCAATCTACTACTACGTATTGATAGTGCTAAGCATAATCTATTTTAGAAACGAATAAGATAAAGAAACTAAAAGATTCCTGAAAAGTGAAGCTCATACCTTTTTGGATCGCATTGTTGTCCAACACACTATCGTCTTCCAATATTGTTGGTAATCTTTCGCGAGCGGCATTTAAAAGTGCTGTTGCAACACTTTCTTCTTCGTGAATAGTAGCAATACGATCTTTTGGAACCTGTGCTCCAGAAGACTCCAATTTGTTATTCTTTGTTGTTGCCTCCATCCGGGATTGGAAGTCGTTTGCAAGCTGAATCAACTCATTTAGTCCATCTTCGTGAAGCAACAACAGTAGTGTAGAGAAGCCGAACGCCACTTCCTGTTCCACTGATTCGTACTTGGTAGCGAATTCTGGGCTGCTCTTTTTACACTGGAAGGAGAGATTGAAAATATGTTTTTTCAATCATATTTTGAAGAAAACATTTAAATACTATGAATAACCTACGTTTGTGTAATCCACCGAAAATAAATAGGCATCGTTGCAGTCATACTTCGGAGTCTGAATAACGTTCAAAATCAGTTCTTTGTCGTTGCGCCAACGGAACTGATCCAATGTTACTGCACCGAGTTTTAAAGCAAGCTTGAGGTCGTAAGTACGCTGTACCATGGTCATTTCTAGTTGCTTAAATTTGAACGCAATTATTTTTTGCTGATTTTCGTTAGTTGCACCTATACTGGGTAAATCAAACGCTACAATTTTTGTTTGTGGAGTCACTTGTTCCTCGGGAGATTGTGAAAACTCCTCAGTCGGTGTCGTAAATATATCCGAGGAGCTGCTGAGCGGAGCGTCGCCTCCGCTTTTACAAACAGTTAGCGAGCATTCTGAAAAAAATTAAATGCAATATTAATTGTTTGCACTCCATTTGCATTTTTTATCACAGTTCAGCGTACCATTTAGCTCAAACTTAATTTCCATATCAATGAACTGAACAATTTCACCGTCGAGTGCAGTCGCCATTTCAACTGGACGTGCAATTTTTGGCAGTTTGGCTTGTTTTTCGTCCAAATATTTCAACAATGACAAGCTGGAACTGACCAAATTTGTGTCTTTGGTAATGGGCGCTGGCACGATCGGTTCGTCATTTTCCGGAAACGGTATGCTGCTTACTATGGACAAAACTTCCAGCACGCGCTGTTCAGTTACGATAATGTTAACCGAAGGTAGCACGCCAAAAATTTTACACTTCGGCAACCGGGGATCGTCATCGATAACGCACAAGTGTGCAGATACGTGAAAAGATGTTGGCTCCAACAGGTGCATCTCGGTGACGGTGTTCAATCGCAGAGATCCAAGCCAGTCCTCATCAACAGTGGCAACTATCGCTTGTACGTCGCGCACCTCGAACACAAATTTATCATAACTCTGGTGTATGATTTCCAATAGAATTTCATCCTGTCCGATGCCCTCGCTATGCATAGTTTGTACATCTCTGCGATTCAACGGACGAGGTTCGGTTTGAACCAAGAGCTTGCCTAAGCTAAGAACTAAAACGGATTCTCGGGAAGAAAAAATTCCGCCACGAGGAACTATGACATAGCTCGGCATAATGTCAATATTAAGCTCCAGGCGCGGATGCTTTGCAATCGCGTACTGCAATCCTGTAGCGGAGCGTTCTTTGATGTTGACTAGCTTTTCTGCAGCAGCATCTGTTAATCTGCAAGAAAAAAAAGACAAAAAATACACAACATTGCTAAACACTCTGTTTCCTTTGTACTTACTGCGAAATTGTTGCCGTGCGCGGAGTTTGAAATACTTTGGCCAACTGTATTATGGTTTCCGCGTCGTAAACTATTTGCAATGGTCGAGAGTTTACCACAACCCGCTGGTCACACTTCTTGTCGGCAGGATTAGTTTCGAACGATACATCGAGCAACGTATTCGAACCTTCTAATTGTGATCTTACCATTATCGGCAAGATTTCGCCTTGCTTAAGACCTGAGATAGTTAGTTCATGCATGGCCAAAGATACTCTAGAAAAAGTTGAAAAAACATGTAGTTTCTTACTATCGTATATGGGATCTAGTCTCTCACTTCATTGCAGCTGCAGATGGACGTTGTTCTACCCCACAAACGACGCTTTTCAATTCTAATAACATTACACGATTCAAAATTGCGCTGTCATCAGATACATCACTTCTGATCGAAACCTCCAAGGAATTCAGCTGGAACTGAAGCTTTTGAGCGACGTAATGCTCTGGGAGCTCAGTCGGAACATCATTTTCCTGATAACCAATGGCTTGAAACAATTTGGCCTTCTCAGCCGGCGTCATAGCTGCTTCGAATTGTTTTTCTTTTAGAATAAATTATAAAATGATTTATTAGTTAAATTATCATTACTAAACCATACGGAAATGCCATCAAGTACTTAAGTACTTACTTATATCCACCGCAACGGAATCCTCTTGTTTTTTCGCTCCACCGCTCCACCAGGAACTGAACCAACCAGCGGACTTCTGTTCTTCCGCTTGTCGTTTGCCTTCTTTCTCCACATCCAGCGATACTTTCTGTCGAATAATGATGATGTTTTGCAGGTCAAGTATTTTTTCATACTCTTCACTACGACTGATGATGTCCGGGGTTAACTTTTTCGCTGTTAGTTGTTGACGATAGGCTTCTTCGTACAGCTTTAAATTTTTTCGATGCTGCATCATATTTTCCCACAGCCAATTATTGCGGCGTCTTCGAACCTCAGTTTCTAGTACGCAGGTGTACGCAAAGTGCCACCATTCTTTGTAGTTTCCCTTGTATCCAATTCCATGAGGTCGGTACTTTCTGTATGGAATCGCACGCATCATCCGGCCGAATGCCTCCAGTAGTTGCATCGTTGTCTGAAACTGCAAACGTGTAAGGCCAATGGCGAGTGTTTCCATGCAAAGCTTGAGCTTAATTTTCGGCGAAGAGAATGGTACATCTGTTAGTTCTGGGTTTGGTACCATTTCCAGACACGCTCCCGAACTGATGGGTCCAAAAATGTAACGATACTCCGCCAGTTGTCTGGATTTAGAGGCAATCGATTCCTCAAACAGTACTTTGTACAACGATGGATCGGATTGCTGGAACAACTGCGTGTTACAGTTCATGTAAACCGACAGCATATCCAACTGGGCCATTTTATAGATTTTTGTCACCGAGTCAGCTACTAAGGTTTGAACCCAATTTTCATCCGTGGTGTGAACGCTCAGATCACTCAGAGTTACGCCAAAGGCAAATGGCTGGCCAGTGGTTGTTGTGTCTTCATATCTGATATGTATATTGGATATTTTAATCTGTACATTGTTCACAATCTGCGTCGTCAGTTTTTCCGCAAATGACTTGTCTGCAACAGGAGTTTCTTTTTCTTTCCCTTCTTCGGCTTTCTTGGCCTGTTCAATCCGAGATAGTTCAGCCTTCTTTGCCTCAAAGGCATTTCGTTGCTCCTTTTCTTCATTGTAACGAACGTCCGAGTTTGGGATGGCCAACAAGTACAAATTTTCGATGATTGCTTCCACCGGGGCACTGTATAAATTTTTCCATGGGATTTTCAAGATTAACTTTCCCAAGTGTCCATACAATGTGGTAACCGGCAGGTCGAGCTCCTTAAGAGCACTTTGCTTAAGGATGAGATTGTTAAGCACGACATCACCTGAAATATGATCCAAGCAAACATCAATATACGGATATTGACCAATCGTGTGTTCATTGCATTAGTTCGAGATAGAGAACTCTTCAGACAGTAAAGCTATAGTCGATTCACCGCTGACAAATGCTAAATGCAATGAATAACCTTGAACAATTTCAATACATACGAAAATTGAAATGAAAATATTTTGAGAACGAAATTGCACTTAAAATAGAGGTGATTAAGTTTAGTTGTGCGAAGCAGTTGCTAAAGTAATATGCACGAGCAGATGTAAATATCAAATCAGACAAAATAATAAACATCATCTGCTGCCTGCTGAACAGAACATAGATATATCGCCTTTTGAACAGTATCCAATAACCATAATATTTTGATAATGATTTTCCAATAATATTTTGAATTTTCATATTGAATTTTACAAAATGGTTTTTCTGTTTACTTGTATGCTTAGTAGCATGTCAAGATTTGCCGGTTGGAAATGGGATTGCAAAAATGCATAATCCATAAAATAATGGTATTACGTTTGTAAATTTTTATTTTTATTGGTAAATGTTACAAATATTCTACTCTGATTCTACTCTGATCACACCGAAAGATAAGATCGTGTCAAAAGCGCGTTAGTTATCCGATTTCTAGGAAAAAAAAACTTTGGCTGACTAAGCAAAATAGAACTTTATTAAAGTCAGATGTGGGCGTAGTCTCGTTGATACAAGTACTTGTTCACCAGATCTGTAACGGTTTGAGCGAAGCTGGCAAACCAGACTCATAAAATTGAATAATAAAAATAGACAACCCCTCGATGATTCCCATACAAAACATCTCTCTTAGATTTGTTCCATTTTTTTGGACAAAGGAACAAAAAGATTTTTTTTTCGAGTAGACATCAAACTAGAATGGGACGAGATTAAACTTTACAATTCAAACAATTTACGTTGTTTTTAAAATAAAGCCAAACTATTTGTCGCCTAGTTCTAGTGTAAACGACATGAAATACAAATGCGTCATTTTTTAAGTAAACAGATTAAGGCGCCCTTCCCTTGTTTTGCGATCTAGCCTTAACGATGCGTCGATGATCATGATGCAACGTGTTCATCAATGTTCGTTGCGAAACAAGCGTCACCACATACCAGAGCAAAGCATACCAATCATTTTGTCGCCATCGCCACACAACGTACATGATTCGAGGTCGTTGATTACTTATTCGACCATCCTGACCTGCTTTTCAAAACAGTACCACAGCCGCCCCGCTGTTTCCTTTACCCGGCCTCTGCCTGTTTCATATATGTTTACAATTAGAATAATCGAACCAAATACAAACTGAACGCAATTTGCTCGTGCCGTGTTTGCGTACCAGCGTGCGTCTCACAGAAATCATACCTTAGCAAACATTTACGAAATACTTACCACCCCAAATGCCGATCTTTAGTTGCTTTTTGTCCAAGTTTTCGACATAGTCACCGACAAATCTGTTCAACACATCTGCCACTATACTTTCGAACACCATTTTCTTTTTTTAATTGCCCATACACTTCTTTTAAGCGACCAAAATCCACAGGTTTTCAATAAAGTAACTGCAAAATAGAACAATGCGTATTACTAGAGGTCGCGCAAAGAACTTCGTTGTTATGTCTTTCTACGCGTTTGTGATAAGAACGCACTGCGGTCGAAAACGTGCGGTGGTGTTTCGTTATTACGTTATTACATACGCTTTTTAAAGTTAATGTAAAATTAGCTACGAAATTCTAACGCAGTTGTCACAAAGAGCAGTTCTACGCAAGAACTGATTCTACTTTCACACATCGCAGTGAAAAAAGCACACACAAATAAGATTGCTCATGGCAGATTGCACATTATCGTCCATCACACGACACTTCGAGATTGTGCACGCTGCTGGGATCGGTCGAGAGTACACGGGTCGGCATCACCCCGGTGACATCATTGCCGAGAAGTTCCAAGGTTCTTACCGAATCTAACTAACGTGTGGTTTGCCGTTTACGAGAATTGTTTATTTCTTCACGCAGCCCACATGAATATGTTGCGTCGGTATTGTTTATTTGTTACCACCACCACACTGCAGCCTCTCCGGGTCAAACTAGATTCTTCACCAGATTCCGCAACGCTAGCGAATGTAATGAAATTGCCAATTCCGCAAGGCGCGCTCATACTCTTCTGCCGACTAAACAATACTAGCGCACTATTCTCGGAGGTATGCTAACTTGATTTTGCCTTGTTGACAATGACGTCAAAAAAGGGCTTTTGTTTACGATTTTTTAGTGTGGAACACATGACTGGTGCCAAAATCGTAAATTTACACTCAACTCTCAGGCAATGGTAAAAACACAAAAAAAGTAAGGCGATAAAATCTATAAAAAAATGAAGGATCGCAAAAAGATTGCGCTTGAATAACACAGATTTGACGAACAGAGAAGCCGCGATTAGGTATCGCTCGGACGTAATGTAGACAAAGTGCGGTGGTCCTAGCTGGAAACTGATTAGGCTAGACACCAATATAACTTTTCATTATTTTTCGTAGTAGTTATTTCGTTTATTCCAGTCTTTAGATATTTCTGTACATGCTATACCACTTGGTAATATTACAGTTCATCTCGGTTATGCTTTCCTTTGTACTCCTTGTTTTCAATCGATACATGAAGACACCTTTCCTGTTCTACCAAAAAATCTTTGGCCTCCCATGCTTGGGCACCATCCTTGAACATGAAAATCGCACGGTTATCATCGATCAAGTACCGCTCCGCCTGTATGTGATTATTCCACAAGCTGGTCTGCCAAATCTTGGTTATATCCTCCGTTTCCTGCTTCGTGGGATTACCGTTAACGCTAACAAATGACATTAATGTGCGACCTTTCTTGGACATCTGTAGAATGCCTTCCGGATTAGAGGGATCAACGTTGGTCATATCGATTGCAGGAGCTGGCCTCAAGTGTTCGGGCAGTTCATCGGGCTCAAGCGGCTCTTCATCCTCCTGTACAAGTAAATGTTTAAGTTTATACTAACGATAATGGTTATCACCAACCACCCGCAGCAGCTAACCTCCCATTGCTCCAGCAATCTTTCCATATCGGCATCATTGAAGTCGCGTATGTCTTTCTTCGCCCAACTGGGCTTTTCTTCTTCCTTGAACTTTTTGGCTAAGATTAAACTATTCGCTAGCACGCAAATGCTCAAGACTACCAAAGTTTTACCCATTTTATTACTTACGGTAACTCTTGTGAAAGATGTTTGTTTACGTTGTGCCCCTCGTGAGATTCCGACGTGTATTTTAACCGTTTGTATGAAACGTCAGAGGGCTCTGTTTAAATCTCGGATCGTACTTCATGACAGTACATTTTTTTAATCGAAGCATGCTAGTTCATTCTGACCTATGGTTATAAATGAAACAAGATTTTGCTCCGATTCCTGTGCGAATGTCGTAAAAGTTCGTTAAATAACGCGCGTTGTAATTGAGAAAAGAAAACCAAATCGTAAATGTCCATCCGGGCATTAATTAGGAAGATTATTTTAGTTTTGATGTAAAGGTAAGGGAAGCAGTGAATTTGTAGCACACGACAGTGAAACTATAAATAAGTTATAAAACCACAATGTTCGTGAAACAACATTGTTGAGTCAACACAGCTGTTGTGGTTGGGATGGAGACTTGAAAAATGCGATACAATGAAAGTGAATCTTGAAACTTTGCAAAAGATAATAAAGTTAACAAATATTTGCGCAATTGGACATTGAAAATATAGTAAGAAAAGACATACGGGCACGGGTTTCGGCAGGGAAACGTCACTCTGATTTTAGATTTTTTTCTCTTTTTAAAGTCGTCAAGTATTTCTGGAAAACACATGTTGACTTTCGTTGTGTTTTCATACCAACAACTGAAACGAGTGAGAAATACGCGCATGTGTTATCGCTGCAGAGGTCACTAGGGTTCTGATTAGCTGTTTTATTTGATTTCAATTGGATAGAGGTGTGAATAACCGGTTTTGGAAGAGATAAAAGAAAGATTACAAAAAAACATGTCCTTAAACGCTCGAATTGGTCCTTCGATACTTAATGCGGATCTGTCCCAGTTGCACGAAGAATCTCAAAAACTGCTCGATAATGGCGCCGACTATTTGCATTTGGATGTTATGGACGGAAATTTCGTACCAAACCTTACCTTCGGTCATCCAGTTGTGAAGTGTTTAAGAAACAAAATCACTGTAAACATTCTACAATGTAAGTGTAGTAAGGAGACCATTACTCATTGCGCCATATTCTTCCATTTAATTGCAGAACGCCTTCTTCGAAACTCACATGATGGTCGAACGTCCTGAGCAATGGATCGAACCGATGGCTGATGCTGGAGTCCAACAGTACACCTTCCACATTGAACCTGTTATGCAAAAAGTGCCTGAAGTTTGTAGAAAAGTACGGGAAGCAGGGATGAAAGTGGGATTGGCTATCAAACCCGGAACACCTGTAGATACCGTGCAGAAGTTCATTGAAGCTGCGGATATGGTGCTGATAATGACGGTAGAGCCTGGTTTCGGTGGGCAAAAGTTTATGGCCGAGATGATGCCGAAAGTGCGATGGCTACGAGAAAACTATCCCACGTTGGACATTGAAGTTGACGGTGGTGTAGGGCCATCGACGATCGATTTGTGCGCTAAAGCAGGCGCAAATATGATCGTTGCCGGCACGGCAATCATACGGGCAGACGATCAGTCAGCTGTAATTTGCGAACTAAGAAACTCTGTATTGCGATCGATAAACCAACAATGACTGGTTTATGAGAACATAAATTTCACATATCATTTCCATGTTTAAAAAAAACGCAGACTTCTAAAGCCTTCCGTACAATTCCGAACACAAACAAATGCAAAAAAGTTAATGTACAATTGTTTTTGGTAACTTATTTTCTACGAAAAATACACATTGCTCTTTGTTGTATATGAAACGTAACCTTCGTTTGCGTCTTTTACTTCACAATTATTTGCTGTTTATGATATGAGATGGACTGGCATTTTTGTATCATTTGAAAAAGAAGTTCCGGAAGGGATAGGAAGGACAATCAAGAAGCGGTTTAGTGGGCATAACCTCGGTAGCGAGGGGAAGTCCCATTCGGCGCGCATAATTGTGTTCTCGTACATGAAAAAAAGGCGGCAGGCGGCTGCAGCAGTGGCCAGAGAAACTGAGGCCGGCTTATTAGCGAAGCGAACAGCAAATCATCAAACACCGTAAGGATCGCCTCCGGGCACAGAATCGGTCCACCCGACACCAAGCGAGCGGCAGGATATGGCGTCGTCAAGAAGTCCACCTGCAGTTACAGATCCGACACATTCAAGGGGACGGGAGTTATTCTGACCGTTGTACTTGCAACGGTCAGCGCTGCAGCGCCAACCTCCCAACTGACGCAAAACCGCGTGGTGTAGGCCGGACGAGGTCGTCCGATGGCGCTCGAAAATGGGCAATCTGTAAGGAGAATGCACTGCACTGATGAATGAATGGTATTTTTCATCTTGTGAAACCGAACCCATGTGTTTTTTTAATCCTTTACACTGCTTTACCCATTATAATAGTAATAAATATAGTGTATTTTTGTAATTGTTTGCCTTTGCGGGATTACAGCATTATAGAGGAAACAGTAAATTCAATTATTATCTAAATATTGTTATATGCAAACGTAAGTAAAAAATACTCACATCATTTGCATTTGTTGGCAAATTAAGTATAAAATAATAAAGATTAGTGCTGAAAATTTTGTGAATTTGTAAAATTTGTGCACATTGGGTTGAAAAACAAATCATTAGTTACAATCAATGGTTCATTGATTATATTTGTTATCATGTGTTATCTTATATTTTATGCACTTGTGAAAACTCTATATTTTCTATTATTTTTATTATGTATTTAGTTTCTTATAAATTCCAGCCATTAGTTTACACAATTAATTTTTAATATTATTTATAATTATCTTTTATTTACTTTTTGTTCTGCGCTAACTGCTTACCATTTTCTACATTCGCGTTGCTTGACTCACACGGTAATCACGTTCGCGCATCTTTCTCACATTCCGTCACGCACTTTCTCATCTTAAGTTGATAATCTGCTGTTGCTGACTAAAGTGTTTGACACGTTCGTTTTTGACTAAATTTGCCCGCCAGTTGTGTAGAGTAATGTTTCGTCAGTTTTTTTCTGTTCGTCTGTTGATCCATCTATTGGTAATCCAACCGTTACACAACAGCATCCTCGAGTGCCTATGAGTGTCTCTTTGCGATTGGATCAATGAATGGGATAATTGTATTTTTATTGTATTTCTGCATTCCTGGAGTAAGTGTCAACATTACTCTGTTTCAAAGCATTGCGTGTGTTTTTACTGATAGCTTGTGATTGTAAACGATCGCTAAGACTTGTTCCGTATATCAGTACTCTTAGCCGCTGCTCACTCTTGTGACTCACGCACTGGCGCGACTTGCTCATCTAGAAAAGAATAAAAGGGGGTCTCGCTTACCTTCAGTGAGCAATAATTTATAATTTTTGCTTATTTCTTTACGATTTTCGTCACGCTGGTCAGCGTGATGCTTCTTCACTTAATGCTCGACTTTAACCAATATAGAATTCGTGTTACCTTTCTTTCTCTGCAACACAATGAAGCATTGTCGTTTGGGTTTTTGTTCTAATTTTAGCATACGCTTTCCTTCTTGATATATTATTAAAACATAAATATATATAATTAATTTTCGTTTACAATTTATACCTTACAATTATAATGAATGCATGTTAGTGTTTGATTCTCTCTCTACTCTCATATTTCCGCCGCCGAGAACGTTTCGTTCACATTTTGTTCTCTCTGCAAGGAAAACAAACAAACAAACAAAAATGATTACTATCATCATTAAAATATTTGCGTGGGTATGTAGCGACGCCTTGTATTCGCAACATTCTTCCAGAAGGCATATCCAAGGGTCCGCCCTACATATGTACTTTAGTCTCGTTTGCATCATTGCGTTGGAATGAGAAAGAGCAATGATTAGTTTTATTGCGCGCACTTTGCTCAGCTTCTCTCGTTTGGTTAATTAAAACCCTCATACAGCATCACTTAGCATAATTGTGCAGTAAATACAATTGCTGTATCCGTTTATGTTTCGAATTTTCTTTACAATTAGGAAACGTGGGTCCAGTTTCAATGGCACAGGTATTCTGGCTCGCGCCTTAAACGATAACGGCTCAACTGGTACGATGAATTATTGTTACGATGCTTTCCTGCGTGAAAGAGAACCATTTTACACATTTTTAATCTTTCTTTGTCTTCGAAAAACGCATGACTTAAACACAAATACACTGAAATGATTCGACCAAAGCTTATTGCAGCGCACAATTGTGCAAACCACAATGCAATACCGGAAACCGCAAAGGCGAAGAGCAAGATAGACTTGACAATAGAGTAACTAAGCTTCTCCGGCCGCTCAGCACTCAGGCTAAAGATTTTTGATCGATCTTTTTCTAAGACCCATACAATGTGTTCCAAACAACAAACAAGATGACTCAAAAGACCAAGAGCATAAAGTGAATTCCCTTTCATTTGCGAGGTTCTTTGTGTAGTTTTGTAAGTCCTTTTACGCAGCGCATGGTAGCTATGAAAACTGTGGTAAGTATAATTTTGTTCGTTTGTTTTCAGAGTAGACTCGGGGCATCGTTTAAACTCACACTGAACGGTAATCAATTGGGCGAATTGATTACCGCTCGGCAAAGTTTCCCCAAAATAAAAGGGAAGGGCCAACGCTACCACTGTTACCTATTGTGCAACATTCGAGTTTATTCGCGTTGCAGATCTTTTGGCGGATACGTTAACAAACAAAGAAACTGCAAGAGTGCCTTGCTGATGCTGGAAAAGTCAGTTTGCATCACACCCGTCAATCCTTGCGAGCGTACTATGTTTCATGCCGCCATACTTGCTACAACGAGGGAAGCGGAACATTGCAATCATGGTGATCTTAGCAATATTCTTCTCTTTTTTGTTATTAAAAGCGTTGGTCTCACATGCAGCTGTAGTGAAAATGTTTGCTTACGTCATATTACACTTGCAGTGTTGTTCAAGGGCATTTTGCAGGAATTCTAGCTGACCTTGGTTTATCTACTTTATTCAATCCCTTTTCATCTCTTCACATGCCCGGTATAATAAAAAAATTGTTGCTTTTTGCAATATTCATTTTCAATGTAATTTTTTATACTAGTGAAGTTTTCGACTTTTCCTATATTATATAACTTTTGGTTTCTTTTTATATTTTTATTTTTTTTATCGAGATATACGTAAGTTTCTCCACACGTTGAAACATGCTTGTATGTTCATTGCATGCAGGTTTCTTATTTCTTCTACTTATTAACTACAATGTAATGTACGCACATTACATTTCTTTTTCGTTGGCATGACTTGCACATTATGAATATTGTTTAAATCGAAATACAGATACGTTTCCCTAACGTAAGGGTTATATG
>NC_071285.1:26277426-26292611 GCF_943735745.2 Anopheles bellator | reverse complement strand
CAAAATATGGTCACTTCCGAGACGATCCCGAGTCGCTCTCTCTCTCTTTCTCCGTAATCAAACCGATGGCACCTCTTCTTGAAGAATGGGTATCTGCTGCTGACTGTGCATTTCTTTTATAGAAGGCAGCGGAAGACTTATTGGCCTAAAATTTACCAGCCGACATCATGAGGCCGCTTGATAGGGAAAAGTGGAGATACAAGAATGTTGTGTCTTATCTGAGGCTATGGGTTCATGTTCTCGATGTCGGAAGCGTAGTGTTAAAGCGGTTTGCAAGATATTCGTTTGTTTATTATCTCCCTAGTGTAGTACCTGTGTATCGCGTATCTCCATTTCTGCAGCTTGATCAATGTCAGCCCTTAACTGTGGAGCACGGACGCACGCGTGACGCAACAAGTGCAGACGGGTACTTAATAAGGACGATTACAAAAACACTGATTGATGCGCTTACAAGAATCATTTCCGTAAGGGATGTTACCGACGGCAAGCCAATGGCGTGACGCAGTCTTTTCTAGAAGGTATCCAATTCGCTTTGATAGTGGCAGTAGCATTACTAAGCAGATTCACAGTCCTAACAGGCTAGTCAATAAGGAGAATAGCTTAATGTTATTTTTAATTTGACACTACGCACTTTTAAGCAAAACATGTTATTTAGCTTCACCATCGTTTCGAAATATTTTTTTTTCTTCAAACCACAACGTCTAACACCGATGACGATGTGTGACGATTTTCAACTTACTGTGCATAGTAAAATATGTAGCCGTAAAATAAAAGAGTATCATATTTAATTAATTTCGCATTTGGGTCTATTCCACGAATACTTCTTGATTATGGATTTATGACTATGAAATTATGATTATGATTATTAAATTAAGACCAAAATGTACCGAAACTGTTTAATTACATTAAAATCCACAAATGGTCAAGGGCGTTTTCGTGGAATGTAGATAATAATAAACCTTAATAAAAAAGCTTAATGTGGTGTTCGTTTAATTACAGTTGTATTTTTTTCTAATATATGATATCAACAAATTAATGTAATTTAAATCATTTCTTACGACTCTTCTTTGTGAAAGTGGTAAAGTGGTCAGTTGTGTAGATCAGCTTACAGTCATGACAGGATGATTAAAACCCATCGGACCAACTTGCTGCCAGCATTACCAAGCCGGAATAGATAACAGGGAAGCCCCGAAAGTCGAAATATTGGAATTCCAACACAACGATAGAGAGGGATACATTCTTAGAACGGGTTGAGCGACATTCCTCACGGAATCAATTCATCATACGCCTTTAAGTAGAGACTACATTGCCGTAGAGAGATTGTATGTCTATATAAAGTGTCCCGTGGGCCGCTGAGCTAGCCATATTTGCGCATTTGTAGCCTTGAAGGAACGTCTTCGTACTTGCTGGCAAGATAGCAAACCGCAACATGAAAGGTACGTGGACATTCGGTCGTGTACAGCCGGTCTTGTGGTTCGATCTCTGAGCTTTACTCCAACATTTCAGGTTTCGCGCTCGTTATACTGTGCGCTGTCGTGACTCAGCTTGCAGTTGCTCAGGAGCCCTACTGTGGACCGGACGACGATTTTTTTGCCGCGGCCCCGGATTGTGCCTGGTTCTACGCGTGTCGCAATGGCATTGTGGAGCTTCTCCCATGCCCATCGGGTACCCTGTGGAACCAAAATATTGACCGGTGTGATGCGGAAGCGAACGTTGTTTGCCCGGTATGGTGGTTCAGGTTCAGTTGTTGAGAGGCGAGCGAAATGAGTGAACTGTTTGACATTGTTCTTGATTCCACACAGGGTGAGGCAACTCCTGCGCCACCACCGTCTCCGACACCGGCACCAACCGTACCGGGCCCGGTTACCACCAGCGACCCATCGGCAACTTCACCTCCGGTCACTTTTATGCCCGACGTGGAAGGAGCTCTGCCAATCCTTTTCCCTCCGTCGGAGTGTCCGTCCGGGATAAAGGCGTTCCTGGTCCACGAATCCAACTGCAGACGGTATTTCTATTGTTTGTACGGGATGAGGCACGCGCAGGTCTGTCCGTTTATGCACAAGTTTGACTTCATGCGAGGCCACTGTGTCCCCGAGGATGATGCAGCGCTCAGGTGCTTCGCCGACATTGACTAAAGTGGACGTGGATCCGTCGTTACGTAGTAGGCATTGGAGAAGTAAGCGAAATATCTTCAATACGTCACCAGACGTCATAAAATAATTGAGCATTAAAAAGACGAAAGTTTATTTCTCCTAGTGACTCCAGACGCCACGCTTCCTTCCTCGAATTGGGCCGACCCACGGATGCACAATAAAAAGATTAGAATAGTAGAACACGGCGAAGGTATTCAGATTTTATTACATTAACTGCCGCTTCCTCCTACGAGATCCCAGGGTTACTTTCAAGATCATCCGCCGACTCTTCGATAAGTCATCGGTTAGCACGGTCAGCATGTACCAAAGACACATTCGCCCAGGACCGGGTCGAAGTATTTAAACATTTGGCAAACCTGCACGCGCGCTATTCCGTGCAGACAGAAGATGTACTTTCCGCACTTTTCCGGATGTGGCAGAATGCTGCTCCCCTCCAACGGACAGCCGTAAGGATTCTCGAAGATTGCCTGTATCGAGTACACATCGCGCGTTGTTATTGAACGTATGGCGGTTACCATGGCACCCGTACGTACCTGACACTTGGCATTCTCTGGACTGTCGCACGTCATGGTCGCCTTGTTCCACTGCAGCACCGTTGGGCACTTCATCGCAATCGGATTGCCATGGTAGCACAGGACGTACGAAGAACAGTCGGTCGGTACTGGCAGATAGGTAGGGCGCAGCGGATCATCTACCGTTGGGCAAGAAGCCGTCGGTGAAGCAGTGGTTCCGGTGCCAGCGGTCGTTGCTGGTGTAGTCCCCGTCCCCGACGTCGTCGTCGTGAGATCTTCAAACCACGGTGGCAGGGGAACTGATCCGCAATCGACTTTATCGGGAAAATCACAAATTTCGTCGGCCGCATTGAACAGCATGTCGGTTGGACACTGGCCAGTACCGGCCGGCATCCCGTTTTGGCACAGCAGAAACTGTTCACAGGACAGCGGGTTGAGTACCTTCGTTTCGTCGGGCTTTCCTTGGCAAATTTCCATCGGATTGAAGTCCTGCGCCACGATGCCGACATCAAGCAGCAGCAGCATAACCGCCGAGCAGAAGACCGCGCGGGAAAGAATTCGGTTGGCGATCATTTTTCGCAATGCAACGGGAGGAGTACATCAGCAGCGACACTTCTGGGCACACACTGCACTCAGCTCTCTGCTGGGGCTGTCTAATATATCGCCGAAGATATTCTAGAGGCCAGAGGCACGCGTATATTGACGTCCTCGGTGCTGTCAGGCGATCTATCAATGTGATGCAACGACGCTGTCAATCACCGTTTCCTTCCGAGTGGGCCCCGAATTCGCCCAGCAACCGACCGGGATAGCCTTGGCGGTGACGTTTGGCACCCGAAAAAACCCATTTAATGAATGGCATCTGAAGGTCCAATCATCGACCTTCCGATTCCGATTCGCAATGTCCGATTCGCAGGCCGGGCGGCGTACGTTGCAAAAGACGATAATTCGCACCACATCCGGTGTGCATCAGGCGCTGTCATGCTTTAGTAGTACTTTGCGACTTGGTCTGACGGAAGCAATGTTGCGACCACTACACCCCACTGGCGGTTGCCCGTGTGCCCGGCCGCCCGATGGAGGATCAATTTTATCGTCGAATCAGACACAAACACGATAAGCTATCGGTGGCAAGCGGGACCATATTTCCTGTTTACGTGACCCGACAACTGTTATGGCGTTTTGGTCTTCGTTTGAACACCTTTCGGCCGTTGGTCTTAAAATAGAAGTTTTTTTGCAGCGCCGGGAACTCGTCATTCTGACTAGAATAAAAAATAAATCTAGTTCCTAGATTTATTATTAATAATTTTGTTATTATTATTTATTATTATTATTATTTATTTTTTATATTATTTATTATTTTAGTAGGGACATTTCTGATGGTGCCACGTTGTTGTGGGTATATGTGTTTGAAAGGTAAATCCTTTCCAGAATTCCAGTCGAAATTTCATTTGGTCCACTGGAAACACATATAGCCACATCAAAGTGGCACAACCAGAAATGTCCGTATTGAAAAAGTCCTGTTTACTTTGGAACAGACTGTGTATTATATCAGGTTGGGGAAAAAGAAATCGACGTTTTTTGCATGAACTTCAAAACTTTATGTAACTAGGGGGCTACACGAAGCGTGAAAACTAGCGTAAAATTAATTTGTAATGTCAAAACGTTTACGCTTCGTGTGGCAGCAAAAATATAAAAACGAAACGTGAAACGTGTTTACGTTCGTGTTTTTGGTCCAAGAAAATAGAAATAGAAGAGAAATTAATTGATTTCTGAATTTTTTTATCTGTTTTTTCCGATTTTGTTGCTATACCAGCGAATAAAAACATAAATTATTCTCTGTTTGTAAGCAAAGCGTATGAAAAAAATAATTACGCTCGGGTTTACGGCTCGCGCGAGGCGTAAACGTTTTGACAGAGGCGCAGCAGTTTGGCATTAATCGTTAATGTCAAAAACATTACGGAACACCTCATGTAGCCCCACAGTAAGATGTTCCAATGGTCCGATTTACGTCAGATATGCACCATTTTGTTGGAAAATTTGTTGCATTTTTAAAAACATTTTAATGCTTCTTTCGAAGAAGGCTTAGTCGTTATTGCTGAAAAACTCAAGAAAACCATTTTCACAATCCTTTTTTGATTTCAGTTTTTCATCACTCAGGAAATTTTGTGTTTGGCTATACGGAAGCAACTCATAATAAACGATTCCTTTCAAGTCCCACCTTATAATTTCCCAGTAAAACCAGTAAAGTTTCCCATAAGAAGAAGAAGAAGGTGAACTTTGGTCATTTCTATGATTTTATCGACATTTTCGATGACGTGTATGCCTAGGCTTGAACATAAAAAATAATTGAGAAAAGTAAACGAAACCATAATTACACATTAATAGCTTTTAGAACATCGGCCCCATAATCAGCATGCACAATTTCAGCGGTGCAGCTTTAATTTTCACCGTTTTCAAAGAAAAACTGTAAAATGTAACGAATTTTCTCTTAGTTGACCTCAATTGTTAACACCCATTAGCATTAGTTAACACCCATTAAGCATTATTTTAAGTGTAAAGTATTATCTTTATTACGATCCGAAACTTGAAGCTGTGCGATCGATACTTCACGAGATATCGATTACAAAAGGCATGTGTCGTGAAAAATGTCGATTACTTTTTCCCCAACCTGAAATATAGATTTAATATAGACGCCTTTTTCTGCAGGTGGTGCTAGTTCTTGGAACACATCGTTCGGCGAAAGAGTCCCAGTCGGTTAGGAACGGGCAGCGTTGGACGGATGCTTTTCCATTTTGGCAAAACAGAAACAGCTCACAAAATTGAGGATGCCCCGTAAACACCTCGCCAGATGACGGACAGTACAGGTTGATGTTATCGATTGCGGTGTTAGTGGCCTTGCAGTTGGCTTCGTCCTGAGGTTGGCACTGCTTGGCACTATCATTCCAATGGGTTCCCGGAGCACAGTGCATTAGGAAAGGTTTCTGCTGAATGCATATGTAGTACTCGTCGCAACTGGTCGGACTGCCAGTGAATAGTACGTCGGTCGCTGATGCTTGCTGACACAACGGGACCGGAGTCTCGATGGCATCCTGGCCACAGGGCACCCTGCGCGGGTCGTCACAGTAAAGGTGTTCGTCGTTCCAATATTTGCCATCCACACAGCTATGTAGAATTGGCATGCGATTAACACAGATGTAGTATTGAGAGCAATTGGTAGAGCTTTTAACGAAACGAGGTTTGTTGGGATCAGATTCGAGGCAGACGGCTTCCGGATTCACCGTTGTGCCTTCCGTTGTTGTGTCGATCTCTGGTAGAGTTGGTGCCGGAGTGAACGTGGTTCCAGATGTGGTCGATTTTGGAGTCGTAGACGCAGTAGTAGAAGGCATAACTGGTGTGGCAGACACGTCAATGGATGTTGTCGTTACACTTTCAGTGGTGGTTCTACAGTCCGTAGCATCAAACGAGCACACATCAACCGAGTGGTAGAACATTCCGCTGGGACAACTACCGTGGACAACCGAGTTTTCATTACACTGGAAAAACTTTGTGCAATCTTCAGGATCGGCAACGATCGAGCTGACTGCGATTCCAACACACGCATCGTTACTTGACTGTTGGCCGTATGTTAACGCAAGTATCACGTTTATCACAAACCAACCGGAAATTAAATTGAACATCGTTATTCTACGTTCAACAATGGCACTGTGTTTGGTACACTCAGTTCACGGTACTGTTGGCCAGTCGCTTGTGGAAGAACCATTAAATAGCTGTGACTTGATGGGAGCGAAACGCAAAGCAACGCACTATCGTGCATTTAAAACTAGGGCAACAGGTGGAGAGTTGTGTTATCGATGCTCTACTTTTCTACTATGATATGATAACAAACTATTACTTTTGGCAATTGACAAACTATCTCTTTTCGACAACGAAACATCGACCAAATGGAGTGTTGTTGTGTCTATAGATTTCGTAAAACCATTGTACCAAACTGGACGGCGTGGAAACTGGATTTTTTAAAATAAATGCAAACATTCATGGAACCAAAAAATAGTTTTTGATTGTTTTTCGGAATGAATGTTATTTTGTTATTTTTTATCGAATATTTGCCACCAACGTCATTGAATCTTTCAGCGTGCGTACTCATTAAGTCTTTAATGGTTGCTTAGGAAGTGTAGTATGAATTTTAACTTACATGGTGATCGCCCCTAGGGGGGCACTTATTGAAGACTTCGCAGCAACTACCAACTAACAACCTAACTAGTTATAAAACGGTACTCTTTTACACTTATCGTTTACATATGGTCTCAACTCATTTTTTGCTCATTTTTTACGTATCAAACAGCTACGATGATTCCTAAATTCCAACCGCATTCGTATGTTCTGAAGTATCAAATCTATGGTGATGTTTGGTATGGTGTTAACAGTTTAATACCATTGATTTACCCCGTTAATCTTCAGATCCCGGCACAAAATCTTCGTTTGACAAACTTGATCCAATTAATTCTTCTTTTGCATTCTTCGAAGAAATGATGATGCCAAATATCAGGGATTCACCAGGACATATTGAACGCCATACAAAAATTTGGTGAACAATAACAATTTGGAAGTCTTGGAAGAAAATGAGTTTTTAAGACCTCAGTGTAGATGATAGACGTAGAGTGATATTTTGTTTCTAGAAAACCATTATTCACAAAATCTTATATGAGCACACATTGATTTATCTATATACACTGCTGGCCAATAAAATAGGTAAAAGTATTTACGCTCCGTTATTTGATCATTTTTCAAAACCCATTGCATTCAGAGGTATTACAATGTAGCACAATTTTTCCTTACACACTTGTCCTATTATCAAAAGTCAATATTTTATTTCAAATTTAGTCAGTACCCCGTGTAGCCACCGTTGTTTTGGAGCACTTTTTGCACTCTTCTTGGCAGTGAATCGACCAAATCCTGACATGTTTTTACTGGAATGGAATACCATTCCTGCTGCACTTTTTGCCACAATGCATCTCGATTTGAAAAATATTGTCCAGCTACCTTTTGCTTCAAGGTATTCCACAAGTTTTCAATAGGGTTTAAGTCAAGAGACTGACTTGGCCAAGGCAAAACTGACACATTATTGCCATCAAACCAAGCTTGGGATCGTTTTCTTGTTGAAATACCCATCTTAGTGGTATGTTTTCTTCTGAGTAAGGCAGCATAACGTCTTTCATAATTTCAAATGAGGACCTATACCAGATCGTGAAAAATATTCCCAAATCATGATTATTCCACCTATATGTCTTACTTTTTTTTGTAAACCTGGGATAGCATTATTTGCTAGCAGGTTGTCGAACATTTCACTGAGAGTCTGTTCGAAACAAATATATTTTGGTTTCGTCGCTTCATAAAATATAATGCCATTTTTTTGTATCCTTTAGTACCTTCCCAAGAACGATGTTGAGCAGCAAACTGTTACTTAATTTTTTTTTCTATAGTGGTACTTTTCTTGCAATTAGCCATGGTAGATAGGCTTCTTGCATTATAGTCATTCTGGTAACATAGGTAGATAGGCATTCTGGTAACAGACCTCTCACTTTTGACATAAATATCACCAACATAGAAAAAAATTACGTAGACTAGTGTATCTACTTAGATGTACTTATAGTATCAGTTTGGTGATCATTTGTTTAGTAGTGGCCTGAGTACAGTTCAAATTGTACGAGCTCTGAGAAACGGAGAATCTGAGAATCTGAGAATCTAAGAATCTTAGATCTGAGATCAGATCTTAGATCTCAGGTTGTTCATTTGATTTCTCAGATTGTTCTTACGCCTGATAATAAGACAAAAAATGTAGTGTATCACAAGGTGCTTAGCTGAAGAAATAGAGAAACCCCAAAAAACCTATTAAAGAATTGGTAATATACTAGATTTTATTTATTTATCCTAATAAAAACACGAACCAGCTAAAATCCAAAATCTGTTTACTTATTGCCCCTGGGGCGGAACAAAGTTTGCCGGGTCTGCGTGTTTATTATAACTACACGACGGTTATACAACTGTTATAACCAGTTGTATAACCTTAATGCCCTTAATGAGAAAGTTATTTGAGAATACCGTCCTGCTAGAAATTGGGAACACTCAAATGAACTTTTCATTGCTTTTCTTTAGTTATCTGGGTGAAGGGCCAATGCACTGAATTTGACCGCAGATGTGTTGCAATAATATAAAATGTAAATGTACTATAGTAAAAGAAGCAATTGTAAAGTATAACAATAGTTTTGCATTTACATGCTCTTAATATTGTGTCCAGTTTTATTTGATGCTAGAACAGACAATTGAAAACAGAGTGCGCTGAGCTCGGGGTCAGTTGTGAAAATTGCACGAGTGTGTCGCCGCGTCCCAGACCAGACCGTCATCACAGCGTTTCAGCAGCGACTTCCCCTTGTAGCACAGATAGTAGTGTCGCTCGCTCTTCGGATGCTTTACCCAACGGGCCAGATCGTCCTGGCAGTGCACCTTCTTCGGAACGAGCGTTGGCTCGTTCACCTCGGTGTATGGCGTAAAGTTCTGACACTTCGACTCGGCGATCGTCGTGCACCAGTTGTTGAGCGGATCCCAGTGCAGCCCAGGGGCGCAGCTATGAGGGTGAAACTTTCCATTGTAGCAATAGAAGTACCTAAAGAGGTTGACACGAGGATCGATTAGCACGTGTTCCGGGTCCGAGTTGGACCGCTGAAAAGGTGACAGACACATACTTGGAGCAGTCGAAGCGATCGGCCACAAAAATCAGCTTCTGTGGATCGTCCCTTTCCGGGCAGACGCGCTCCTGCAGATCACAGCGGGCCAGTTCCGGGACGGTACAAGTTCCCTGTGCTGGGTTGAAGTGCAAACCCGGGGCGCACCGCTGCAGCACGGGGGTTCCGTCGAAGCACAGCACGTACTGCGAGCAGCTGCGTCTGTGCGGAATGCTCAGCACACCCTGGCTGGGGCAGGTGTACTCTCCGGCCTGGAAGTCCGGGTGCCCGTTCTCGTCAAAGATGATTTCATCGCTCGGCACGACCGTGGGCGGTAAAATTACGGGCAGCTTGGCCGTGCAGGACACCAGGTCCGCTGGCAAGCACAGCCGACGGAAGTTGTCCCAGAACAGGCCCGGCTCGCACTCACCCGACGAGATGTATCCGCCCAGGCAGATCCGGTACCGGCTGCAGCTGTACTCGTCCTGGAACGTGGCGCCATTTCGCTTACCGATGCATTCCTGGTCGAACGCTAGCGTGATACTAACAATACCAGCGAACAGAGTCGCGGCAACAAAATTCATTACTGTGTCGAGTAATCGTGAACGGTTCGGAAGTGAAGCAACGGGCCTCAACGGTTTGCACCAGTTTTCTACCAGAGCGAACTCGACACTCGGCTAGGTTTTCGCAACGGTATTGTGAACCACAATGTGAGCCGCTGACTGTTAAAGAATTGTATTTATCTGTATCGCACCCGGTACGCCAGGACAGACCCGAACACTGGCCGGCGACTATCAGTCTAAGTGACGCCGTGTCGCATAAATTGGAAAGTTTAGTAAACACACACTTATCGATCTGTATCGGAGTCGATGATATCTGGGTCCTGTGGGCGATCGATCGATCGCGATACTGCATGAATAGTAAATGTCTGTCGTGGCCGAAACGATGTGATGGGGGACTGAAACTGCAATCTTTTGCGTTCCCAGTACCGCGCTGCTCTGACTTACTTAAGTCGGTTTGGCGAATTTTTGCTAACACGATGTGAGATGGCCATCTCGCAAAGTGATGCATTTTAACAACGGTTGAACTAGATTAGGTTGTTCGATTACATTGACTGCTGACAGTTGTGTGGGGTTCAGTTGTTCGGCCAATTTCGACCGTATCTCCAGTGGAAGTAACAACGCCTGCCTGTGTATCAAGGTCATGCCCAATCGGAGGGCCTATCAGTGACTAAAGCGCTACACTTTATTCATCCTCTAGATTTTATCTGTCACCTTAGGTGCCTCTCAACACTTTTCTCCCACAAACTCCTGAACTTGGACTCTTAACGGACTCTTAAACAGCTGCCTCTAGAAGTAACTTTGGACCTCCTAGTTATGCTGTTTTGGCAACATTAGCTTGTTTTGATATTTGATGAGTTCAGGTCGAAAAAAAAAATTAGTTTGCAACCGATCTTATAAAGGGTTAGACCATGCTAATTTTTGTGCCTGAAGATGACGTTTGCGACGATTATTGTTTTTCTGCTACCAGTCGAAGAAAACTGCTGAAAAAATGCATCAAATGATTGTCGAAGTTTGTTTTTGGAAGATCACAGAGGTTTGAGTGCTTTAAAAAATGTTAAAATTGCGATATTGACTTAACAAGCAAAGAGCGTCGGAGGACTCAAAAAACAAACGGACTTTCTGGTGGAACAGAAAGGTGTGGTGTATCACAAGCTCATAGAAACCGATGATGAAACCGTTAACACAAATCGTTATTGACAACAAATGATCAATTTGCACCATGCATTGGTCGAAAAACGGCTAGAATGCCATGTTTTGTCGAGCGCCATGGAGGCGCCAGGTTTGGCTCAATAGAGATAGTAGAAATTTATAGCTAGTGATGGCACATACTTTGAATAAAACAAAAATGCTCGTTTCAATTGTAACAAACATTTGATTTCTTTAAAAAAAGTCTGATTTTACAGTTTAAGACCAGTAACATCAAGTCTTTATTTTATTCTTGATGGAGAGCAACCAAAACAGGCCAAGTACTTGGTCAAGACTTTTTATAACTCTCTTAACGATGGATTAAAATAATACGTAACTCTCAGGTGGCATTGGATGGCGGATGACGAACCATGCAATGTGACATGTTTGCTGGGACGTTTCTCGGACTTTTCGCGATCGTTTCAATTGTTCAAGAAATTTTGGATTTTTATGCATACTGGGTTGTTCAATAAGTTTTGCGGTTCCATATCAGAGTGGCGCTGCTACTGACCTAAGTTTTGTTATAGTGGTACACTCTCCACATTAACGTATGTAAAGTTTCACTTCAATCTGTCAATTCAATTTTTGTTTACAAGTCATTGAGTATCGACGTGTCATAGTATTTTTCAAAAAATAAAATTGTGTTTTTCTTATCGAACCGCATAACATTTTGAACAACCTGATAAAAGGAGGTATATTCTATTGCTTTCATCGCTTTATCGATATCACTTCATCAGTTAACAAGATGACTGAATTGGTCATGTTTTGTTTCGTTTACTTTTCAAGTTTTTCGGGTTTCGAGTTGTTTGGAGGTCCGGATTATTTAATGGTCTCCCGGTATGAAAGCTGCTGTTATCATAATCTCCTGCAGACGATATTCGTACCTCTGCGGGAACACCAGCAACCGGATTACAATTTTCGTTTATCTCGTTCCACGAAGATAATAATAATAAGTAATTCAGGGCAGACAGAAGATAAACCAATTCGGTAAGCTATCTGCGTGCCTTTGTCATCCCAGCCTCACTTTACTGGATGCGACAAAATATGGGATGTTATAAATTGGCCTAATGCCTACCTAACAACCCGATTAAACCCATCTAAGATGAGTGAGCGATTGTTCGTTTTAGTCACGGCCCTGGCCGTGCTCCGTTCTACTGTTCACACCGAAAAAGTCGGCAAAGGATGGGCCCACAAGTGGTCGAGAGGAAAGTACAACTGGTCGGAAAAAACACCCGACGAAAGCTCGTCAAACGAAACATTCGAAACGGAGGTTCCAGATGCAGACACGTGCACCGGACAACCAAATGGGACCGTTTTACCTTCGTTGAGTATGTCCTCAAGTTTCGTCACCTGTCAAGGAGGGATCGAAAGCTCTCCAGTCGCATGCGTGCCAAGTGGAACCGTTTTTGATTTGGTGAGAGGTGTTTGCGATTACAAACCGAGTGGCCGTTGTACGATAGGCGAGCCCACGCAGCCAGTCACGTTTAGGGCAGTTGATACCGAGACGGAGGCTACTGATACGCTTGGCTCAGCACCGAGCGCACTGGATGACTCGTGCAAAGGCGTCATCGTTCACATGATTTCAAATCCAGGCGATTGCGGCAAATTTATCGTTTGCCTGTTGGGGAGATCACGCGCTTCTGTGGAACAAACCAGGCTTTTTATCCTGTTCTGAAGATCTGCGCATTTGGCGATCCGAATGCGTGTGATGGAAACGAAAACCTAAAATAAACACTGAACCAGCAGACTGTTGTTTTTAAATTATTCGTTTAACAAACAAGGTTCATAAGTGTTGACCAAAACAAGACAGCAGTTAAGATTATTTTTATCTTTCCCCATTCCTCAAGACTAAACGGTGGCGTTGCGCTCCTGAATATCACGAACTGGTTGCAGTCATGTGGAAAAGGTTTCAGATCAATGTTCACATCCTTGAGTTGAGTTTAGAGCTTCCTAGAGTAGCCAGTAAAGATCACGTAGAATATGATAAATGATACAAATCAACTTTTCGGCTCGTGGAATCTACTGAATTCGCCATGGAATATTATTTCGATGGTTTGAACTATCTCAAACAGTTCCTTGTTTGTTCACTGAACGTACGAAGTAACCCGCTGGTACACGTCCATCCAGATTTGGCTGGGTTGGCACGTATCAGGATCACCGAAACCGCAGATCAGCAAACGCGGTATGAAGATGAAGTTCCGAGGACACCGCTTTACGTTCGGCTGCCGCAAAATGCAGATGATGTACCGTGTACAGTCCCTCGGATGGGGCAGTATGCCAATCGTGATGCCTCGGCAAACGTTCGACGGTACTTCCGGATCGGGCGGGGGTCGGGTTGGCTCCAGCGTTGTGGTCGGTGGCCCCTCGGTGGTTGGAGGACTCGAGTCTGGCTCGAAGCACTCCACGTTCTCCGGACGATCGCAGACCTCGCGCTGCCAGTCGAACTGTGTCCCTTGTGGCTGGCAGCCGATTTCTTCGGCGATATCTTCGTTTTCACAGCGGAAGAAGTTGCTGCAGTTGCGCGAAGGGGCCAGCGATCCGTCCGGACGCCCGGCACATGCACCTCCCTCGTAGCACTGCACGTTTTCCGCGTGATCGCACACCTCTCGCCGGTAGTCGAACAGGGTACCGGCGGGAACACACGTGACCTCCTCGTTTTCCATCTCGTTCATGCAGATGATGAAGTTGGAGCAGTTGTGCGCCGGCAGAAGGGTGCCATTCGCACGGCCCGTGCAGCGGTTTTCCTCTGTCCAGCAGGTCACGAACTCCGGGTGGTCACACACCTCCCGCTCGTAGTCGTACCAGGTGCCGGGCGGTAGACAGCCAACCTCAACCTCACGGCCACCGACACAGTTCACGAAGTTGGAACAGTTCAGCGACGGAAAGAGCGCTCCATCCGCTTGGCCCTCGCAGCGACCTCTGTCGGTGTTGGAGTGCGAGTAGCCAGCGAAGCCTGCCCCAAGAAGGCAGCAGAACCCGGCGATGGCGGCGAGTAATTTTTGCATTATCTACGCAAGCGTGTCCTAACTGACATTAGACTGGCCGCCTGTGAGCTTTATAGGCCCGGTGCTGGACTCGACTCATGGTTCGCTGATCCAAATCGGCTCCGATCGGATCGGGTTATCAAAAACCTGAGCCTCCGATACGTTGATACGGAAAAGTGGAATGTGGCCGAGCTTACGATTTGTGGCTACCTCTTCGATTAGATACGGGGGTCTCTATCCGAAAGGTCGTCTTGTTTAGGCATCGGAAGTTGGCGGCATTAGTGCACCCACTCCGACGGCACGTTTTCAATCTTTTTGATCGTTCCGATGAGTCGTGCTGTTGTGTGGTTTTGTATCTTTTCCAACTGGCAGTACTTCGTTGGGTTCGAATAAGTTTCCATGTAAGAGAGAGGTAGTCTCACTCTATCGCTTTTATAAGAAATTTCCCCATGAACGGTGTGCTGAATTTAGGTCGTTATCGTATCCATTATCGATTCGGTATCATGGGCAGTGTTGCCAGGAATGATTTATACGTTTAGATAGACCCGACATTATTAGCAGCGGCATTTAGCATAGACTTTATTTACTGTTTACCTGTGGATATAGGTCCTGCTGCTACAATTTCTTGTTAGAGTATAAATTCTTGATATCTTTTTTTTTTGTAAATGCACGGCCATTTCCGGTCCCGCCTGACACACAGCCACAGTGGTCCTTGGCTGGGTGTTGTGTTGTTTATATTTTAATTGCCTAAGTTTGGGAGGGATTAATATTATCTTATCCAGCACCGCTACACGATGCTCGAAGGTTGGCCTCCGGCGGCGCACTCTACGTTCGCGGGATCGTCACACTCCTCGGTGTCGGGATTGAACCACAAGCCGTTCGTACAATTCTGTGGATAAGGGCTCCCCTCGTAGCACGTGTAGTAGCGTTCGCAGTAGGTCGCACTAGGAACGAGGCTGTAGTTCGGCAGTCCGTCGCACAGATCGAGAGGATCCACCGTAGCCGGAGTGGGTAATTCGCTTGTAGTTGAGGGCACTTGGGTCGAAAATTCGCTTGTAGTTGACGACACCGG